>NW_024062288.1:0-77360 GCF_006381635.1 Hibiscus syriacus | reverse complement strand
CTATCATGCTCATCCTTAGCAACTAGACATAAATTAGTCATATCAATAGAGTCTAAATGCACCATGTAAATGTTTCTTATTCTATGACCAACAAGTATAATCCGATTAGATGCAATGTCAATAACTTTACAAATATTAGTTTCAAACATGACATTGAATCCCTTATCACATAATTGACTAATACTCAAGAGATTATGCTTTAATCCATTCACATATAAAACATTTTTAATTTGTATGGAAGAGGTATTACCTATGGTACTTATACCTTCGATGTGACCTTTTGAATTATCACCAAAAGTCACTTCTCCTCCATTTTCGGCGTTAAGATCTATGAACCGGCTTTTTCCCCAGTCATGTGTCTTGAGCATCCACTATCAAGGTACCATGAGTTTGAATTTGTTTCCCGTGCCTTGTAGCAATGCTCCTTTTCCTACAAACACAGATTAATTTCTAATTTTTGGTACCCAAATTCTTTTGGGTTCATATTCATTAGTTTCCAAAATTCTAGTCCCCTTAGGTATCCATTTGTGTAGGATATCCTTATCTTTAGTGGTAACGAGTCTTTTAGGAACTTTTTCTATGATTGTAGTTTTTAAAACTTTTTCTAACAAAGTTGGATTTTGAATTTTCTCCAATTTCAAAACGTTTTGTTCTAACTTTATCAAAAGAAGCTTTAAGATCATCAATTTTCTTTTGATGATCATCATTGACCTTTGAAAGTAATTTTGCAAATCTAAATTTTTTTTTAAACTCTTCTAATTTGATTTGCAAATCTTTGATTTACTTTCAAGATCGTTGTTGGTTTTGAATATGAGTTTATTTTCATTTTTCAATTTTGAAATATCCATTTTATATTTTAAAAACAATTTCTCATAATCCGAAGCCAACCCATTATATTCCTCTAATAACTCATCATAAGATAAATCATCTAAATCAAATGAGTTAGAGGTTACCTTAGAATCTTCCTCGAATGTTATCAAGCACAAGTTTGCTACTTCTTGTTCCTCTTCATCGGAACCTTCTTCATCGCTCCATGTAGCCACATGAGCCTTGTGCTTATTATTCTTTGATTGACCCTTTCTCTTTAATTATGGACAATCATATTTGACATGCCCCAGCTTTTTGCATTCATAGCAAATGATTGGGTCTTTCTCTTTTGGTTCATTTTGAGGCCTTCATTTCGTTTGAATTTTCTTCCTCGGTAAGGTCTCATCATTTTTCTGAACCGTTTGGCAAACAATGCCATTTCCTGGTCATCGTCATCTGAATCACTCTCATCTTTTGTGGATTTGAGAGCAACTCCAATGTTTTTCTTCTTCTTCTTCTCCTTTGGTGTCTCATCAATCTTATCGAGGTCCACTTCATCTTCAAGCATCATTTCATGAGTGAGGACGGAACCGATTAGCTCTTCAAGAGTTAAGGACTTTAGGTTCTTAGCCTCGATAATTGCCGTCTTTTTGGATTGCCATGATTTTGGAAGTGAGTAAACTAACTTCCTCATAAGCTTTTCGTTTGGAATGATCTCTCCATATGATTTGAGACCATTGACAATTGTTGAGAATCTATCTGTCATAGCTTTGATATCTTCATTTGGTTTCATCATGAAATTTTCATAGCTATGTGTTAGAAGACTAATTTTAGATTCTTTTACCTCGTCGGTTCCTTCATGAGTGACTTGTAGTTTATCCCATATTTTTTGGCGGTTGTACAATATGAAACTCTCCCATATTCATCTGGTCCAAGAGCACAAAATATGATATGGATGACTTTGGAGTCTGGAACATTCTTGTCTCTCCTTCAGTCTACAATCTTGGATGAGTGAGAGGTTTGATGTATCCATCTTCTACAACATTCAATACTCTCATATCACTTGCTTGGATGAAATACATCATCCTATTCTTCCAATAGGCATAGTTAGATCCATTGAAGAAAGGAGGCTTGTTTGACGGGCATCGAATCAAGACCAGAGTCGACGTTTGAAGTGGAGGCCATTGATGACTTGATTATCGATGTAACTCTTCCCGAATCAACTCAAGAGGCGATTAAACCTTCAAATGAGTGAGGCTCTGATACCAATTGTTGAGTTAATCGATTGATGGAATCGCTAAGAGGGGGTGAATTGGCAATTAAAATTTTGGTGGAAGCTTTTGTAGAAAATTGAAAAGATTTGCATAGCGATTTAGAGTGGTTCGACTTTCTCAACCAAAGTCTACGTCTACTACCTTAGCTATCCACACTAAGGATTTTCCAACAAATTCACTAATTTGTTCTTTCTTTTGAGGCCAAAGAGATAACCTTACAACTCCCTCAAGAATATACCTCAATTCTTGAGAACACTCTTTCTCAAAGAGAATATTACAAATTTGTAAACTTACAAGGAAAACCTCACAAGGTAATATGTATGCACAATTCTAGAACAAGATAAGAACACTCAAAAGATGATTACAAATGAGCACAAATTGTGTTCTTGAAAGCAAAATGAATATTGAAAGGAAAATTGGCTTGAATTGCACAAACTTGATGTTTGATGCTTTCTCTCTTGTTTCTCTATTGATTCTTTTTTTTTTGATCAATGGCTTCTAAACTTGTTTAAATACTCCTTCAAATAATTCTGAACGTTGGGGATGGTTAATGGAGTCAATAGAGTTGTTTAAGTGTGAAAACAATTAATTAAAGCAGTTGGGAGCGTCAGTGCATCGATGCATACCCATGGTGCATCGGTGCATCAAGTGTAAAATTCAAATATTTTGGCCGTTGGACCCTTAGTGCATCGGTGCACTAAGAGTGCATCGATGCATAAAATGCATTCGATGTTTCAAAATAGCCAGAGTGCATCGATGCATGGTTTGTGCATCGATGCATGGTATATGCATCGATGCATAAAATGCATTCGATGTTCAATTTAATCCTTGGTGCATCGATGCATGGATTGGTGCATTGGTGCATCACTTTGAAAAATTAATTTTATGCTTGATTTTGGTTCAAAATACTTTGTGAAAATTGTTTCAAAAATATATTAAGTATAAAACACAATTTTACACATTTAGTAAGGTTTGAATTTGATCTTGAAATACTTGGAGTAATATTTTGATATTCGAATAATTAAATTGAATATACTAAGAAAATCGTTTGTAAAATCTTAAAATTCGTTTAACTTAATTTATTATATCAAAATATCAAAAATATTTTCAACAGTAGGCATCAACCTAAATAAATATGATTGTCTAATCTTGGATTTTACTTCCACAAATCACGTGTATTTATTAAAGGTCTTATTTGTGCATTGTGGCTGGCTCAGGTTATAACACTCTCGTGCCCGAATAATATTGATTCCTTCGAAGCTTCGGTAAACGAAAAAAATTTATCCAAAAATCTCAATCGATGAATAGTTAACAATTTTCGGGAGTGATCTCTGAAAATATAATATAACTATATATTTGCATAATCTCTATTAGTACAATCAATCGTTATATTGTACAAATAAATATTGATAATTAAAAAATCAACTATTTGTATATTTTACTTAATTTTAAATGTTTATTTGGTTTAATTAAATTAAGATTTTTTTATATAAAAAACAACTGATTGGATTGTGGTATAATAATGATTATGGATGGCAAACGGGTACAATTTTATGGATTCAGTACCGTATCCGATCGAATTGGGGCAGAGATGGGTATAACTTTAGTGGGTAGTGGGCGGGTGTGGATTTAGAAAATGGTACCCGTTACGGGTAGTGGGCGGGTGTGGATTTAGAAACTGGTATCCGTCGCAGGTAGTGGGCGGGTGATGGGTTTGAGACCTTACCTGCCCCACATCCGCCCGCCCACTAAATACCTATTAAATTTTGGACTATTATGAATTTAGGTATAATTTTAGAGACTAATTTATAAATCTTAATATTGTATAAGATATAACTTATAATTTAACCAAATATTAGGTACAATTTTAGAGACTAATATTATGTTTCTTAATGGGCGTGTTTGTTTTATGTTTGTTGTTTATGTATAACTTAAGATTGCTGTAAGGCATGTCTAGTTGGGTATGTCTCCAGTTGGATATGTCTCCAGTTCGATAGTGGGTGTGGGGATGAATTTGAGAATGTACTCGCATGAGCGGGTGTGGATTTGAAAAATTTTACCCATCATAAGTGGTTGGTGGGTGGTGGATTTAAAAATATTATGTGTGTATAGGGTAGAGGAGGAGATATCTACACCCAACCCACCCCTTTGTCATCCCTAATAATGATTTATATTCTTATTCTTAGAACATTTTGGATGCATGATAATCTTGATGAAGCACTAAAGTATATGGCTGGCTAGATTACCTTTTTTCCCCTTAAAAAACCCTAATATTCTTTTTTAATACTAGATTTGAGTATGGGCCCACTTTATTCTATTAAATTAAAGTATATTGACATCAGGTTTCGTCATCACAAAGAAGTACGTATTTAAAATGCTTTTAAAAAATCAAACAACTAATTGAAAATTTAAACCAAAATTAAATCCTAACTACTGTCGGAAAGAGAAGGTGAAATTATGTTTTAAAATATTTTTTGAAGTTGAATGTTCATAACTAACTGGCATATTGTGGGGGAAAATCCACGCAATAATCAAACTTGTTAATTAAGTCATTTACTCTACTTAAAAGCATGCAAAAAGTCCTCTACTTTCTTCTCTTGAATCATTTCCTGTTCTTTCTCGTACAGTACAACTAATTTAGTATTATGGGTGCAATTCTTCACAATCAAGCATGCGTTTCACTCTCCTAGGAGAGCGACTCAAATAGGATTACTCTTATTGGTGTATCTCGACTTGGTATCGTTAGAGAATCAACAATATTGTTAAGCTCACATCGAACATGACGGATCATCACCTATCAGGGTTGATTTATCTGAGTTCTCATACCTAAGGCGGAGTTAGGATTGAACTACGAGGGAGATAAGTTGTTTAATTTTAAATAAATACGGTCTAAAAAGTAATTAAACCATAAATATTAGGAGATTAAGAGTTTGATTTTACTAATTTTAAAATTTAAATGCCTTAAATTAAACCAGCAAAATTTGGGATCAAAGTTTAATTTCATTAATTTTAAAACTGATATTGTTCTAAAAAGTAATTATACCAAAATAATTGAGAGGAATAAGAACTTAATTGCAATTATTTCAAAATTATATATGACTTAATAACTAATTATACCGTCAAAATTAGGGGGCATTACCCCTTCCACCTAGAATATGGATAGCTCCTTGCTCGTAGCATCCGCGATAATATTCTATTCTAACATTAATGGACCATTACCTTTTTTATTCGAGTAAAAGATGTAAAATCAAAATCTCTTCAATATTTAATTAAATAATTAATTTAACTTATATTAGTAAAAAACACTTTATTTTTCTACGTTTTAATTTTAGTCAAATTATCATAATTTATGTATAAAAATGATGAGGGGTTAAAAAAGGGAGTTAAATTTGTAGTCCATCTTCTTCAGTGGACGAAAGAGCTGAAAGTAGATGACAGCTCATGCTTGCGACATAGACTTAACACCAACCTTCACCATTACTCACTCACTTCCACCGTTTTCTTTCTTTTATATAATCCAATACTCTCTTTAGTTCTTATTATATTGTTGTAGAGTGTTGATAGCCTTTGATCATCTCTCATTCGATATATTTTCTACCTGCATTTTCTAACTTACAGATTTTGCAGCAATACAGAAAAAAAAGGATCGGTAATGGCGTATGATAGGCTCCGACCATCGGAACCTGGAGGCTCTGGAGCTACTCAGGCTCAGCAAAAAGTTCATGAACAGCCCAAAGCTGAAAACAACAAGAGAAATATTGTTATTCTTTCCGTTATTGCAGTGACAATGATCATTGTTTCGGCTGTTTGTGCTGGCCTCGTGATTGGTCTCCGTGAAGGAGGCGCCGACTCAGTTGGCAACCAAGTCCGCCGTAAGCCCACCCGAGCTATTTCGAAAACCTGTAGCAGAACTCGGTTCCCTAGCCTCTGCGTCAACTCACTTCTCGAGTTCCCTGGCTCGCTCACTGCTAATGAGCAAGGCCTCGTTCACATTTCCTTCAATATTACGCTGCAGCACTTCAGCAAAGCTCTTTACACGACCACCTCAATCTCCTACGTCCAGATGGACCCACGTGTACGGTCGGCATACGACGACTGCCTCGAGCTTCTCGAAGATTCCGTCGACGCCCTCTCTCGTTCCCTCTCCTCCGTCATTCGCTCTCAGGACGGCAACAGTAAAGGCGGGTCCACCCAGGACGTGATGACGTGGCTCAGCGCCGCTTTGACAAACCACGACACGTGTACGGAGGGATTCGAGGGGGTGAGCGGGACGGTGAAGGATCAAGTGACCGACAAACTGAAGGATTTGTCGGAGCTCGTGAGTAACTGCCTTTCGATCTTCGCCGCGAGCGGCGGAGACGATTTTGCCGGAGTCCCGATTCAGAACAGGCGTCTGCTATCGTCGGACGACGATTTATCGGGTGAAAGCGTCGATGAGGAGAATTTCCCGAAATGGCTGGGGAGAAAAGAAAGAGAGCTGCTGAGCACTCCGCTGTCGGCAATTCAGGCCGATATAATTGTATCGAAAGACGGGAACGGCACCGTTAAAACAATTGCCGAGGCGATCAAAAAGGTGCCGGAGCACAGTACTCGGCGGGTCATCATCTACGTGAGGGCAGGAAGGTAAAATTCTACGTCATAATTGACGATCAAAATTTACTTCAACTTTTCCCTTTTTTAAAGTTTTTTTTGGCTTCCTTGATATCACCTTTTCCATAATATTCTTTTACTTTTCGACTTTTCGTCTTCTCTTCCGGTAATACTAAAATTTTATCATATATTAATTTCTAATATCAAAATTTTAAATTTTAATTATTATTGTAAATAATTATACTTTATAAAAGAAATATTCACAAATACAATTTAATTAAAAGTTTCTAAATATATATTAATTTTATTTTTATCAGTAATAAGTATTAAATAATAGAAAATCAATATTAAAAAATACATATTAAAAATCGATAAATAATTATTAAAAATAATATTATTTTATAGTTGAAAATAAAAAATACCTCTTATAATTCATCGCATGATTAAAATTCGTTGAATATGCATAAAATTAAACCCAATAAAAGCATAGATATAAAAATTAGTTTAATTTTTCTTTTCCAATTAACTAATGATTGCATGCTTGACTTCATCGGTATGATTATTGTTTTGCCAATAAAGTATGAGTAGGATATTATTATTATTTACGTGAACTTTTTTTTTTGGATAATATATATTCTAATACTTTTTCTTATCATAAATTAAAAAAATTTGGCATAAAAAATTACGAAGGTGTGAGGATGGAGAGTTTAGTGTAAAAGAAATTTCCACTGTATTTTACAGGTACGAAGAGGATAATTTGAAGGTGGGAAGGAAGAAAACAAACGTAATGTTTATAGGTGACGGAAAGGGTAAAACAGTCATTTCGGGACGAAAGAGTGTATCCGAGGACTTGACCACATTCCACACTGCTGCCTTCGGTAAGTTAAATAATTTATTTAAAAAAAAGATTGTCATATAATTTATTGTAATATATAAAATTATATACTCCTATTATATAAAATTACATTTTTTTAAAATTGTTTTTAGTAAAATAGGGGAAAGAAAGAACTATTGGATGCAGTTAATGGTGCATGATATGGAAATCGCACGTGGGATGCTGTTAGACAGACGAAGTCCCTAGATTCATGCAGCCAGATCACCTTACCTTATCTACATCCTTGTCCATACAATTTCATATTAAAAGATATTAATCATTTTAAATATCAAATTCGAATCTTATAAATAAAAAGATAGTGTTAAGAAAATTCATAGTTTATTATTTATCGAATAATAGTAATCTATTTTTTGATCACCAAAGTTACAAAGAACCCTCAAGTTTCCTAGTTAATCAATTTTTTAACAAATATTATAATGTTTGCTTCATTTTCAGCGAAAGCTGTGTAATTTATTGCTTTGTTTCCTTTCAGCGGCAACCGGGTCAGGTTTTATTGCAGCGGACATGACATTTGAGAACTATGCTGGACCAGCGAAGCATCAAGCAGTAGCTCTTCGGATCGGGGCCGACCATGCCGTTGTATACAGGTGCAACATCATCGGCTACCAAGACACTCTATATGTTCACTCCAACCGTCAATTCTACCGCGAATGTGACATCTATGGGACAGTGGATTTTATTTTCGGTAATGCGGCGGTCGTAATTCAGAACTGCAATATTTATGCTCGAAAGCCTATGGCATCACAGAAAAACACCGTCACTGCCCAAAACCGAAAAGACCCGAACCAAAACACTGGCATCTCGATCCATAAATCACGGATCCTACCCACACCGGATCTCGATGCGGCCAAAGGTAGCTTCCCAACATACCTAGGCCGCCCATGGAAGATGTATTCCAGGACGGTTTTCATGTTATCATACATGGGTGACCACATTCACCCAAGGGGATGGTTGGAATGGAACGGTAATTTTGCTTTGGATACATTATACTATGGTGAATACAAGAATAACGGGCCGGGTGCTGCTATCAGGCAACGGGTAAAATGGCCCGGGTACAGAGTCATCACTTCGGAGACTGAAGCAAGTAAATTCACTGTTGCACAGTTCATCTATGGATCTTCATGGTTACCATTAACAGGGGTTGCTTTCATGTCTGGCCTACACTTTTAAAGCGGAATCCTTTTTCTTTTCTTTTGTTTTTAAATTGTATGAAGATAATTTTTCTTCCATGATATTGAAATAAATAAAAAGGATTTTAGGTAGGTATTGTATTTCGTATTTTTATGCAAACATAAATACAAGTGTTGAAATGTTAAATATAAATACGATACATATATTATACGTATCACTTTAATCATGAAGCATGTCCTGTCGTATTTGTTTGTTTTTTTCTTTTATAGATTTAAGGTCCTTGCATGGTCAAAATCGTGTGGATATAGGGAAACGATGTCACAAATTATTCTTGGTTTTGACTGGTTGTGGAGGCGGGTTGATGCCGCTGCTGGGACATTTATGTTATGTGAGGTTCAAATCTACCTTAATTTATTGCTGTCAAAGTTCATAGACGGACGATGGTAATCGTGTCTAACAGACAGCAATAGGCAGGAGAGAAAAATGGCAAAAATTCTGAAACTTATCCACCTGTTTTCAGTCAAATGGTCCGGCCAATGAAGTATAGTCGAGGGATGAAAAAAAGTGTGGGACGTCAAGATTCAAACTTTGACTCGTTAACATGTTCTCGACAAAGAATTGCAGCACGACATTCAGCTTATGGCAATTAACATGTTCCATCTCCTCCATGTTGTCTGACATGTCTTTTCTGACATCAACATGGGTAGGTTCATTCACATGCAATGTGATGTTAATAATGAGCAAAGATTTAGTCATTTTGCCTTTGTGCATGAAACCAGTTCTCCGCGTATATGTTCAAATTCTCGTAACAGCAAGCTTCAAGGAATCTGAAATTTTATCAGAAAACGAAATTACCCCTAGAAATTAAGGAAGCTGTTATGGAATCTGCAAAATTTCGCAGATGATGAAGCTCCAGTTCTAAGAACTAACTAAAGAAACAGTCAACTTAATCGAGTCAATTAAGCTACTGACTTCACTTGTAGCAGCTAACTGGAAAGAAATCTAACTAACAAACATCCGAAGCACATTCTTTACAAAAATTACAATCACCGGTAGGAGATAAGAGCTGAAGAACAAACATGACCTTACTTCAGTTTTGTACTCAGATCTTTGACCTCATTTATTGCAAGGTTTGCAGCATATATCGCCATCTTCTTTACCTATACAAAGAATACGTTGCTAAGAAACATCCTTTTATTGAGTACATTAAAGCATTCAAATTTGCACGGAATTGAACACCAAAAGCTTGTCAGAATTCATATTCAGTCCACAACTATCTTTAATTATCTCATGAACTTTGAAGTGGTCTTTATAAATAATATTGAGCACTTTGATAGTTCAGCTACCTGTCCTGTACAGAGAATTTAATATATAGGGACCTCGTTGCGTAAAAAATGTACCTCCAATTTATCTTCAATTTATCTTCCTTAGCTTTATGGCCTTTCGGAAGCAAGCGGAACTCCTCTGTCAAACTTATGCACTCTTGCACGTTTTCAGGGGACACAAAATCAAGGGTTACTTTAATGCATGACTGAAAAAACAAAGGCCTGAAGGTGTTAGCTTGAAAAAGTAAAAGCCACATCAAAAGATGAATGAGATTTATGCTTAAATTATGGGTACTGGTTATAATCAAATGGATCTGTAACATGCAAATACTGGTTGGTGTTTGAGTTCAGACACTCAAACGACCTTACGAAAACAAACATTTCCGTGAAGGAAAAATTACAAACACATCATGTAAGAAAGATTTTCTAGAATTGTGATATGGCAACTCATTAGAAACAGGCCTACTGAAAGCAGAGGAACCTAACCTGTATTTCTCACTTGATGAGGACATCCTGCGGGAATGAAAACAGCTTCACCAACATGTTGCTCGAACGTCCAAGGTTCAACATCTGTTGACCAAGTTGCCATTAACAGTATACGAGTTGATATGGCATATAATGGATATAATTTTCAAATAAAAAATTCTTACTGAACTCCTCCTTCAGCTGTTTTTTATGTTTCTCACTTAGATAAAGGGTCTGATCATGAATAGGATGAATAACCTGAAGCACATGTTGCACATAAATTTAGAATAATTTCTAAAAATATAATCCTAATGGGAAATGACATTAGACAGCATGATATATATTCAAGAGAGGGGATGGGGGTGGGGAAGAAAGGCAACAAAATGATACTCACTGATTTCACAGGAAGATTACTAATGTGATAGAATTCTTTGTGGTGCTTCCATAAGTACTCAATCAACTTTGGTACATCCTCCCTCCGGAAAATATCCCGAACAGAACCACCATATGCATTCTCTGAACAATGGTTTTCTGTAACAAACACTCGAGTCTTATTTGTATCAGGTCTTACAGACCCTAAATCACCAATCCTATTAAGAGAACCTTCGTTGTCTGTATCACGTGTTTCCCCCTCAATGTTGTCAGTATGTTCTTGATTACACATCATTTCAGGATTCCTTCTTTCATCTTTACGAGGTCTCTTTTTCCGCTTTCTACCACAGCGGCGTGTATGCAATTCATCTATGATTTTACTCTGCCATGGCTGACTCTTCACATTGGTCGTGTGAGTTAGCACATTAACCTGCACAGAAGAAAGAGAAATGTTGGGCATTACCGATCCTAAGTGGAAGAGAGGAGTGAAACACAAAATTAACATCAACATAAATCAAGGAACAAGGTCTAGTTTGAACTTTCCGAGTTATAAGAGATTAAAAGTTATAAGATCAAAAAATAACGAATGTGTGCACCTTGGGACGTAAATCCTATCAAAACATTGGGACAATTTAAGAAAAGGCTTTTCTTATGTCAGAAAAAAAGGCTAGGCTTGTCTTATATGTAAAGGTTGAATCAACTGCTTGATCCTGTCGAAAATTAGATGAACAAAAGAATAGTAATGAAAAAAATCAATAACCTGGAAGAAAGCAACAATGCTTTATAGATGAACTTCTGCAAGAGTTATTGTAAAGAGTAGTATCAGAAATGTCTCAGTGTAGTTTTGTCACTAAATCACCTCTGACGAGTTCTTTCAAAGTTCCATAGGCAATGTACGTTTTGGGTCCTAAATCTGGCCTCAACACAGCAGGAAGTTTGGTAGCAAGATTCAGAATACCGGAATTTGGATGAGTATAATCTTTAAAAGGAAGCATAGTGATAAACTCAGCAGCATGCCTCGGCAAACATTCTTCAAATGAATTTGATGCAGGCCAATCTGTCAACTTCAACATCTCCGGCCATCCATTCCTATACCTTCGATCCTCCATGTAGCCTTTGAAGAACCGAAGAATATTTATTTCAACCTGCAGTCAAGAACAGATAAAATAGAAGATATCATATCATGTTGTGCAAAATTACTATTACCATAACTATAGACGCCTTGTAAAGTAGCAAGTGACACAAAAATATGCATACATGCATATCCAAAAATGCAAGACAGATACAGGAGCAAAGGAAGTAATCGAACGACATTCAAATCTAATATATATATAGAGAGAGAGAGGCCACTTGAGTTTATAAAATAAGCCCAACCAATAATGACCGTCACACATGCTACACAACAATTCTGATTTGAACACAAAATATTCACAATTGAAATGTTTTTTTTGATAAGAATTACAGGCCTCATTAAAAACCCCCTTCTTGACTAATGGAACTTTTGAGAAAGTTCCTTAATCAGTGAAGGGAGGAAAAGAGTGCCTTAGGATTTTTTTCTCAAGAGAACATAGTACATAAGAAACACCCCACAGACTGACTAATCACCATAAAAAATACAGACCAATTATCACAACCAGTCCGCCCCTATACAATAGCGAAACTACCACATCCCCTACAACCACAATAACCCCAAAACCCCACTGAATGACCTCTAAAACTATGAAGTGTGATCAGCCAATCCCCTGTTTCGCTAAGGTATCAGCCTCACAATTACAATTCCTCGGAATATGTCTAATAATGAACGCCCTCTCCGAGATTAAGGACGCAATTTTTAGAACCAGTAACCTAAGGAAAGGAGGAGAAGAAATTGGTTGTAAGATCCAATCCACCACTGTCTTACAATCACTCTCAATAATTAACCTTCCTTGAGTCGCCCATTCTGACGATAGAAAAAATTCAATGTCTTTCTCTATTGCTTTCATCTCAGCTAGTAGAGGAGGACCTGGACCAACAGCAAGTGAGAAAGACCCAAGGATTTTGCTTTCCGAGTCCCTTAAAATACCCCCCATTCCCCCTAACAGGCCATCCCCACTAACCGCCCCATCAACATTAACCTTAAAAAAATGTAGGGGAGGAGGAAGCCATTCCTGAACCTTCACCCTTTTATGGTGCCTTGTCTGGTGCTTGTCTGCAAGCGACGGGTCTCCAACAAGAGAATCAACCTGAATGAAATCATTTGGGTATTTAGCAAGGAACCACTTAACCAACCTAAATCTGCAAATGAAGAAAAGATTAGGTTTGTCCAGTTTCCCATCATCAAAAACCACCGAATTTCTAGCCTTCCATAGTGACCAAAGAACTACCCCCGGTATAAAGGCCCATATTAATGACTTTGGCCTTAAATCCGACCAGGAACACAACAAAGATGCTGGATCATTAGGTAAAACTGCCGAGACTCCCCATAACCTCCAGAAACTGCTCCATAAATCCCATGCAACCTGACACGAGATAAACAAATGCTGAACTGTTTCCTCTTGCTTAGCACATAACGGGCAAGACACCTCCTCCAACGTAACACCCCTTTTTATCAGCTCCGATCTGACTGCCAGTCTTCGATGGGAAACCTGCCATAGGAATGTTTCAACTCTCGGTGGGGCCAAACCTGACCAAACGAATTTCTTCCAAATGAGACTGCCCCCTGAGTTAGAAGAAAGTGTCAACCTGAAGGCTTTAGCCGTAAACAATCCATGACCCTTTCCCGACCATGCCAAAAAATCATCCACCGATTCCGATAGCCCAACATTCTCCAATAGTGTCATCAGTCGAATCCAGTGCTCCATCTCCCAGTCACAGATATTCCTTCTCATATGAATGTTCCAAATCCACTTATTGCCTATTGTACTTCCAAACTCTGAAACTTTTCCCCACTTATTGTTGGATAGAGCATATATTCTCGGAAATTGACTTTTTAAGGAGTCCTCATTTAGCCACACATCATGCCAAAATACAATCGACTTTCCATTACCTACTTGTATCTTCGAGTGAGATCTTAAACCATTTCCAATTGCGTCCTCTGCCAAGTAATTTCTTGTAATCCCCTTCCATGTCCAAGAATCCGAAGGAGAGATTACCTTGTTAAGGTCTAAAGACAAAGTACTCGCATTGTGAATACTGCAAATCATGTTCTTCCATAGTGAGTCTTTCTCATTAGCGAATTTCCATACCCATTTGCCTAGTAGTACTCTGTTAGCAAAATTCAAATCCAAGACTCCCAGCCCACCCTCCTCTACGGAAAGACAAACCCTTTTCCAGTTCACCCAGTGAATTCTGCTTTTTGAAGAACCCTCCCCCCACAGAAAGTTTGCCATAATAGAATTTAGTTTTCTATAGACCTTACTCGGAATTCTGAAAATAGAAAGGAAAAAAATTGGCAGGGAGGATAAAACTGATTTGATCAACACTAATCTCCCCGCCATAGAAAGTGAGGAAGCTTTCCATCCGGCTAGTTTCTAGTTGAAACTGTGTATGACTGGCTCCCAAAGAGCCTCTGAGTTCCTTTTTGCACCTACTGGTAACCCTAAATACACTACTGGAAAAACCCCAACAGCACAACCAATCTCCTTAGCCCATTCATTTAATACCTCGCCCTCCACATTGATTCCATACAGACTACTCTTCGACATATTCAAATGGGGGCCAGTCATTATGCTAAAAGTTCTCAGGACTCTTTTAATATTGAGGATGTAGGTAGTTGAGTCTCGGCAAAACACAATCAGGTCATCCGCAAACTGTAGGTGAGTTAGACTGAGGGCACCCGACCTTCCAAAAGTAAATCCCTGAAAAAATCCCACATCCGCCGCTTTCATCAACATACGATTTAACAGTTCCCCCACTAAGTTAAACAATAGAGGAGACAAACTACATCCTTGTCTCAGTCCTTTGGCCATCGAGAACTTCTCTGTAGGTGAACCGTTCACTAATACCGATATCGACGCCGTAGAGAGGCAACATTTTATCCATGAAACCCATCTCTCCCCGAAACCCATGGCTCTCAGTAATCTAAAAATAATTGGCCATTCAACCGTGTCATAAGCCCTCTGAAAATCAGCTTTGAAAACCACCCCTTTCAGCCCTCGCTTCCGCCAACTATCTATACTTTCATTTGCAATAAAAGCACAATCTTGTAATTGTCTCCCCGGAATGAATGCAAACTGTGAAGGGCTCACAATATCTTGGATCACCGAAACTAGTCTCCTTGCTAAAACCTTGGAGACGATTTTATAGAGACTGCCGACTAGACTTATAGGTCTGTAATCTTCAATACATTCTGGATTGCCTTTCTTTGGAATCAGAGAAATGAACGCATGATTGACTCCATGATCCCATTTTCTTCCATAGTAAAAATCCTCCATAAACTTCATAAGATTCCCCTTTATAATTGGCCAAACTTTCTTATAAAACCCCATTGTAAAACCATCAGGGCCTGGGGCTTTAGAGCTGTCCGAAGAAAAAATGGCCTCCTTTACTTCCTCTTCTGAAAAAATAACCTCGAGGCCATTCCTTTGCTCTTCTCTCAATGTGTCAAAAATCAGGTTTAAGTTGTCTACCTCTAGAAAATCTCTGGAATTATATGCTTTCTTGAAGAACTGAGAGACGACACCTTTTATTGCCTCTGGGTCTGTCAACACCTCCCCATCCACTTTCAATTCCGAAATAGAGTTGAATCTGTTTCTGTTGACAACACATAGGTGGAAGAACCTAGTGTTTTTGTCTCCGTCTTTAATCCATTTCTGTCTCGACAATTGGAACCAAATACTTTCCTCAATTCTGTACAATTTCCATAGCTCATTTCTGGAGGATAGAAGCTGTTCCCAGTCCAAAGAAGATAGTCCACTACTTTGTGCCTTAATTTCCAGATCATAAATTATACTCTCTAACCCAGTAATAGCCTCCGATATCCCCTGCTTACTTCTGGTTGGCCATTCCTTGATACGTTTTTTGGTTCCTTTTAATAAATTAAACATTCTGCTTCCCCCTCTATCGTTGGCCTGATCTGACACAACATTTTGAACCATATCTACAAAGCCGTCCTCCTCCATCAAATAGTTGAAAAACCGAAATGGTTTCGGTCCCCAATTCTTCCCATCTTCCGCCAATAGAATCGGGTTGTGATCAGAAAGAGATCTAGGGAGAAGTTTCTGAACCACCTTGGGGAAGCAACTTAAGAAGCTGCTGCTCAACAAGAAACGATCCAGCCTAACCCATGTGGTAACCTCTCTATTACTACCCCATGTAAAGGTGCCACCTACCAAAGGGAGGTCAATTAGATTTGAATTTTGTAGGAAATTCCTTAGCAGGCCCATTGAATGCCAGTTTTGAGAGGCACCAATCTTCTCCTCTATTTCGAGATAAGCATTGAAATCTCCCCCAATGCAGAGAGGCAGATCAACCGACTGCACAAAACTCAACAGCTGACTAAAAAACTCCTCCTTTTCTTCCTCAACCGATGTGCCATATACATTGATAAAAACACACTCCGTCTTAGACACCTTAACCTTCCTTTAACATCTGGAATCTACTATGGTTGACCACCTCATTTACCTCAAAAACTTCATCATTCCACAAACACATCAGTCCACCAGCGGACCCATCCGCTGGCTGAAAACTTGCTCCCTTTAATAGCTTTCCTCCTAACTTCCTCTGCAATCCCTTCTGACTTTTATTTAATTTAGTCTCCTGTAAAAACAATATAACCGGCTTAATCTTATTAACAAGTCTCGACACCCCTCTAATTTTTTCCTTCCTACCTAATCCTCTAACATTCCACGAAATAAGATTGCACTCCATCATATGCACTTCCTACCGAAACCTGCAGGACACAGAAACTGGCTCACTGACCTGCTTCATTAACCACCCCTGCTCCTTCCTCCATCATTCTAATTCTATCCATGAAAGCCTCCTTCCCTTCCTTAAAAGAAATGCCTAAACTCTGACAAACTTCCCAAGTAGTCAATGCTTCCTCCAAAACTTTAGAGAAGGATCGAGAATAGACTGTAGACATTTCTGCACTTGCCAAAGCATCTGCAATTAAGCCTCTTCTCTTCTTTTTGTACAATCTTCGACTCTTAGCAATAATAGACGGGTCTGCCCCCCCTGGTTGGAGAAGAACTGCTCTTCACATGCCCCGTAGAAGTATTCTGAATTTGCCCAGAACCTGTTAACTCCTTGACTTGGCCGCTATCCTTTGAAACTGAAGAAAATTGCTTAAAATTATGAAGAACCAGCCTGTTGTGACTATGCTTATGGCTATTTTCTGAACACAACCATACTCTTCTTGTTTTCGACCTTCTGTACACCCTATCAATACGTCCACAACCCCTCACACCTTCAGAATTATTACTAATTGACAATCCTTTCGAAACCTGATATCCCACTCTCCATCTCTTACACTTCTCCCCCATTGGATTGCTAACAGCCTTTTTAGATCTACGTTCTTTACCACCCTTAGCCCACTCTTCCAATTCCTTGCTGTTTTCCTTCACCTCCTCCCCCATGAAACTATTATTATCCACATATGTTTGGAAAAGAGTTTGGTCCTGGAAAATATTTTCATTACCCACAGGACAACCTTGGGCTGAAGAAATATACCCATTCTGCTCAGGCCCAATCTCCACATATCTGCCCGTTTTAGGGTTAATCCCTCAGTCTTTAACACCTTTATCTTGCCCCGAGGATCCACCTCCCAAACTACACAACCTATTTCTCTCAGCAGAAAGGGTTTCTGACACGTTCTTCATACTTTTAGCCTCACCTAGTACTGTCCCCTGCTCAGTCTGGACAGTCCCTATAATATCATTGACTTCCACGTTTAAATTCAAATTGCCCTCAAACAGCGTGTCAACCCCATGAAAGGCGCCTGACATCGACTGAAAATTCAACTGTCCTTGCAACTCTTCTCTATCATCTCCTTTGTTCCCTTCTGATTGAGTTTCTTCCCCCGGGCCGACTCGTCCTTCCACAGAACCGGCTTCCTCCACTCCATCGTCCAACTCCGGAAAAAACTCATCGCATCCTTCCACTTTGATTTTAATAATAAATGATCTACCATATGTATTAATGACTACCTGGGACGGAATATCAAATGGACTTTCCACTCTTAACAGCAATTGAGCCACCCTGCAATCCATTCTTTGAGCAGTTTGATCATGAATCTTTACTAACTTGCCCCATCTCTCTGCCAAGCTAGAAAAAAAGGAAACTGGCCAACAGTTCAGAGGGACACCCATCAATGAAACTGCACAGAAAGATAAAGGAACACTCTTCTCCTCCATAACAGGCTCGAGCCTTTCGAACCAAAAAGACAGTGCCTCCCATTTATCCTTCACCGCTGCGGTTTTCTCTTCCACCGACTGAAAGACAATCAGACAGGCATTTTTCGCAAAACCCCACCTTACCACCTTGACATTGAAGCCCTCAATCCTTAAACTTCTTTGCACAAGCTCCACCTCGAAAATATGCTTACATATACCAGTTAGAGATGATCTTAACCAAGTTCTTTCTTCCAATGGAATATGCACATCCAAAGTCCTCTTACCCCCCTTCACATCGCAACCACTATTCCTCTGCTGGTTCTCCATAATATCCCTTCCCACTACCGCCTCCTTGTAAGATCTTCCATCATGAAATTTACTAAGCAGCTCCCTCTTCCTAGTCTCAACAAGGCTTATTGATCTCTTCCCACTCGACTCCTTTTCTCTTTCCACTCCTGACCCCACTCTAGGAACATGCTCACGGCCTCTCTGAACGCCTCTCTTCTGATATTTTGCAATCGACACCGATATTCTCCTGCCGTCTACCACAGCGTTATTCATCCTATCCTTTGCATTGAACAGATCCTCCTCACTTGCAAAATGCACAAAGGCGAATGTGTAGTTCTTGTACTTTGGCCTTCTATTAACAAACGGAATGAATACTTTAATCACCTTGCCGAAATAACTAAAACGCTCCCATAAAACACTTCTATGAACTCTCCTGCTAAGATTATCAATGAACGCTACCCATACTCCTTCGCCAGGCAGTGCTCCGCCTCTGTCTGAAGAACCAATACCATTCGCCACACTCACTCTCTCACTAACTTTCTCACTCATCACTGCATTCACTCAAAAGTTATGATTTTGGCTACACTTTCAGCCAGTTCACCGGACTGTTATAAAAATAAAACTTGGATTTCTCGGATTATTTCAAAAAAGCTTATAATACGTTTTCTACGCTGGAAGTGGGGGAAATTGACCTTGTTTATGCTAAGTTGTCTGCTGAGCAAAGGGGCCGTCTTGAGGACAAATTTTCTGAATATGAAGTTTGGGAAGCAATTTCTTCATCAGCTAGTGATAAAGCCCCTGGTCCAGATGGTTTTACTATACAATTGAAATGTCTTTTAGTTTTGCGAGTCATTGATCTAACATGCCAACAAAGTAATCAAAAAAGACAGAACTGACACCAATCGCCCTCTCAGGTATGTATCACGCCACTATTGGAACTATTAAAAACAATAAAAAAATGAAAATATCATATTAGCTCCGTTTGAAGATATTAAGTTTTCTTTCAGTTCTGTAAGCACTACTACGCAAGGTAAAAAATGATCTTGACCAACTGACAGCATAAACAGTAATGCTATCATTATTCAAGCGCAATGTGCTTTTCCATTAAAGACAAAACACTTCATCCATTGATAGTAATGAAAACCGTCTGTCAAAAATTTTAGTTTTTCACATTAAAAGCATTAAGTTCTGAATGTATTTATTAAAAGTCACGATGTGCGTGGTGCACATAGCAAAGAAGGGAAATTGGAGGATCATTGAAAAGAAACCATGGAATCACGGAAGGCACCTTTAAACACACAAAAGATGAAAAGTACCTCACACCAATCCAAGCAATCAATAGCTTTAACCCTCTTTGCCTCCTCTTTTAATATCTTTTTTGCACCTACAAAAGCCCTCCGCATAACCCAACTAAGAACAGAACATTTTTCAAGTACATTTCTAACAATAACAGGTTCAACTCTCACCCAATGGGTTTGAAAATGCTGAATATTATTGTCTTCCAACTGCATAACATCCGGGCAGTACACAACGTTGTCATGACTTTTCTCTCTATGTGCTGCCTGTCTTCAAAAAATTTTGCTTCATTTCTTGCAGAGCAGCTGGTTTGACACATAGAACAGCTTTCAGAAAACTTGATATCAGGTAACAGAAAATTAATAATGAGTTCCTCAGCACTCTGAATCAGTTGCTCAACAGAATTAGTTTCAAAGAAGCATCTCAGTGTAAGTGTCCCACTACCACAACCACCCCTTCCTTTCGGAGGACAAGGAAACTCACTGTCTGCCTCAGCCCTCCAATCCAGTGCGTTACATGACATAGACAGCTGGGGAGAAGATTTTGCTTCATTCTCTTCAGGCTGAGATCCTTTTCTAATTTCATGATAGCATGTGATGCATAGATCATAAAAACAATCATGATTCGGGCAGCTTCTGTGGAAATTGATAATGGATGTTTTGCAATTGTCACTGTCAAGAGGGAAACTTTCATAGTCATCACATCATCTAAAGACGGTTATAACTACACAAAATTGTACAAGGTAGTAGAAGACAGCATGAACTATCAAGATTGATGCATATCAATCTATACAACCCATTACTAATAATACTACAATTCATGTACTCCTAAGAAAGAATCATAAAATAATCCTGAAGTTTCTTAATGGTGTGAATTGGTAAGCTTTCTGAATCAGTATCATCAAAGCTGCACTATCCTAGGATAACCCATTTTTGCATCTTCCGACTATATTAAAAGTATGTACACTGATTACCTCTTCACTGAAAGTACTTTCAGAAAATATTACATCTATATCCTTTAGAGCCACATCCGCTAAATTCCCTATTAAGGAGGAAAATAAAATAAAATAACCTAAACTGCGAGATAGATCTAAAGGACAGTTTCTGTTATATATAGAACCGGACATAAGCCACTCCTTACGTACTAATTTTAGGCTTACAAGCAATCCAGTCTCATGTTTATTAAGAAAGCAAGAGAAAATTAATACGGTTAAGAATGTAAGCTGTTCCCAAGTAACTAACATAATATGAGATTTTCAATTAAAAAATAAAGAACAAAATGAAAACCATAAATTTCTCCTCGGTTTCAAAGATCACGAGATGATACCAATACACTTGATCATCATCATCTATCACTGATACCATTATATCTTGTTCTGTCAATTGCACACCTATGGAAAAAGAAGGCACGCATCACTCAGAATTTCGAAGCATCATCTAGCATAAAAACCAAAATTTACAAACTCATATCACATTACAGTACCACGTATGCTGACTTTTACCTCTAATTCAGCATGTTGCTCCTGTTGTATATGCCAAAGCAGAGGCAGAATCTCGTGTAGCAAATAAAGTAACTTTTGCAGTTTAGTATTTGTATCTGCTTCCTCATGCTCATCCTGTCAAATAGTATGATTCATTTGACATCAGAATGTACACTAGGAGACAAATTCAAAGTAGCTTGAACATAAGATAAAGACCTGGGCAACCCTCATGTTAGGAGAGGGTTTTACTGATGCTGCTGATGCCAACAGAAAAAGAGAGTGGTGTTGGGGGGGCGCGGAATAAAACATGAGACAAAACTATTCGGAAGGCCCTTGCTTGTGGTCTGACTAAAAAATGTTCCTAAGTAGAGCACTATGCTGGCAATCTGAGCCGAGTACTACAAGGTTTCATTTTTGTTGGCACGAGGATAAAACATGAGATAAAACTATTCAGAAGGTCCTTGCTCGTGGTCTTACTTAAAAATGTTCCTAAATAAAGCACTATACAGGCAATCTGAGCCAAGTAGTACTGCAAGGTTTCCTTGATGTTCAATCAGCATGTAGAGTCCCATAAGTTTAGCAAATAAACAGAAGGGAGAAAATTAGTAGAAGGCACATACCATGACAACTAACTTCTCCCTGAGGCATAATCTGCAATTACAATTGCCTTGACAAAATGGACAAGCAGTTTCTACATCCTCTCTTGTTTTCTCAGGATACATGTAACATTTGCAATGGCGTTAGGAACATGATATAAAATCCCCTTCACATTTACAGAAGGGATCAGCAAAATATCAGAGTTCAGTTGGTTATAAAACAACAGTCCAATGAGTTTCAATTAGAATACAGATACTAGTTCAATTAACAAACTCAATTCCAAGGTTGAAGAATTTAAGAGTTCTTCCAAACAAGAAGAAAATGTGTTTTGCAAGTATTAACCATTTTGTAAGGCACTCAAAGAAATAGCGTTTTCTTTTGCAACTGGAACAACTGACAATACTCCTGTTACTCTTCCAGCACTGGTGGCACATAAAACCCCTCTTTAAAACCCTCTTCACTCTCTTCTGGCTTATACCGTCCTGACAAGGAAATTAAGCTGTAATAATAAATTTCACCAGAAATTGGAATCAAGAAAATCAACCAATGTGATTTTACCTTGAACTTTAGCCTAGATAACTGAAAAGGAAATTTCAAAGTGTATGAAACTTTTCCTCTATATATAAAATGCATCCCCCTCCACATGGTTCCATAACCAACAATCATACAATGATATCCTCATATTCATTCCCATCTCGTACCACTCATAAAGAAATGCAACTTGTCATCACAGCAAGCACCCTCTATGTTTCCCTATTTCCAACTCAATTTACTTCTGACAAAATAAAAATTAACTCTTTGAAAGAAATAGCTGTTTAATTCCTTATGCAATTCTCCCATATGCATGAGACATTTAGAGCAAATTAAAGAAATTATAACTGCAACCAGTTCAAATATTTTGGAAAACTTCTGAAACACTAATAAAGTCACACCAAATCTTCAATTCTATTCTCAGTTTAGAACTTTCCTTTTGACCACAGCCTAACAGCGTATTAGGAAATATGAAAGAAGTTTAATGAATTAGCATTTTGAGTATTCAAAAGAAGCAAATTTCCTATCATTCCCTGTGACTTTTTATTCACAAACTGTATACAATGCTTAGTGATTTAGTTATTTCAGTTACAACTCTACATACCCTGAAATAACACTCCCTTCAGAAATCTCATCAGTGGTATGTAAAATAGAGTTAAGGTAAAACTCACTAGTGAAACTGAACTTTCTGATTTACCTCTTGACTTCTTTTTCCTCACTCTAGTCTTCCTTTGAGCATGGCCAATATCAGTAGTTAATGCATTTCTTTTCTTGTTTAAACTTCCTCGAACACCAGCTGTTAACACTCTCTGCATGTCTAAATTACCTGAAACACTCTTGTCTGTCTTCAAATCATTTATTTCGAACTGTTCTCTATGTGCCTGAGACTTAATTCTATTCTTTCTTCTCACAATCACCATGCTAAACAAAAGTTTTTTCTTATTCTTTGAGCCTTTGGGTCGGCCTCGATTCCACTTTCATGCACGACCATCAGTCTTGCAAATAGTGTCCCCATCTTGATGGGCTTCTTCTTTTGACACCATGCTAGACAGTTTTTTCTTATTCTTTGAACCTTTGGGTCGACCTCGATTCAACTTTCGACCATCAGTCTTGCAAATAACATCCTTCCCTTGATTGGATTCTTTTGGAGAAGCAGTTGGCCTCTCATTCTTCCAGTCCTCATTACAGCGATGTTTAACCTTGAGACCAATGTTCTCAGAGTTACCTTCATTAGCACCAGAGAGAATTCCCCTAGCTTCCTCATCTGAAACTGGATTTATGTCACCCCCACAATTAATAGCTTCAACAGGCACAACCATATCTCCAGGCAAGCATTGCTTATCCTTTGATCGCAAGGTTTTCTGTTCACATAGTCCAAAATTTTCATCACTTGTCCTTTTCTGCTTATTCTTTGAACCGTTTGGCCGGCCCCATTTTCTCTTTGGTTGGACAATGTAGTTTCCCTTCATAATTCCATCTGAGCCTTCACCACCCTCAATTGTACCAGACATTTCTTGGTTTTCTTCAGCAATGATTTTCTTCCGATTCTTAAGAGCCTTTGGTTCACTATTCCCATTGTTCAACTGAAAGCTGTCATCACTAGTACCCCCCTCAATATCACAAGATATGCCTCGATTCTCACCTGGAAGACTTATCTTCTTTGAGACCATTGCCGGACCTTCCTTCACTATGGAGCAAACAATCTCATGTCCAGACTTGTAATCAGCACCAACTCCACTTCTTTGCCTTGTCCAGCAGCTAGTTTTTTGTTTCGTTTCTTTGAACCCTTTGCCGGGCCACGTTTTCTCTTGGATTGGACAACATTATTTCCTGCTCAATTCCGTCTGCACCTTCACCACCCTCAACTATACCAGACATTTCTTGGTTTTCTTCAGCGCCAACTCCACTTAACCCTTCTTTGCCTTGTCCAGCAGCAAGATTTTTGCTTCTATGTTTTGAACCCTTTGGCCGGCCACGCTTAGGCTGAGCCTTACGGGGATCTTGCGTTTTAACCTTACTATCACTTAACCCTTCAATTCTCCGTTCACTACCAATAGTTTTCTTCTTATTCTTTGAACCCTTTGGCCTACCACGCTTGCCCTCAGCTTGCCCTCCATCATTACTTACCTTCTGCTTGACTACGTTTTCAATGTAACCACCTTGACCTTGGTTTCCCTTACCAGCAAGAAGGGTTTCATATTTGCCTTCAACATCTACATCGATACATTTAAACCTACTATCACTTAACCCTTCAATACTCTGTTCACCGCCAGTAGTTTTCTTCTTATTCTTAGAACCCTTTGGCCTACCACGCTTGCCCTTAGCTTGCCCCTCTCCTTTTCTTCCCTTTTGCTTGCCTACGTTTTCAATGTAACCTCCTTGACCAACAAGAAAAGTTTCGAGTTCGTTTCCACGAGTATTTTCATCAACAAACCCCTAAGTGCCTTTACCATCCACATTGCTACACTCAGCTTCACCAGAAAACAACTGGCTTACTTCGCCACCAACATTCAAACCCTTGTCTGGTTCACCCAACCTCAAACAGGTCTTCCATTAGTCCATCTGCAAGACCCATTCCACCATTTCCAAATGCAACCCCACCAGACCCACCCATCTGATTTCCCCACCACCACCAAGATCACCAAATACACCACTTCACCAAACCCAGGAGCAACTCCACCGTAATCACCAATCCCGAGTCCGAACCCATCTTCATTTTCAACACCCCAAAGCTTAAAACTTTCACCTCCATTCACACCCTCTTCCCCAAACCACTGCAGAACACTCTCAACAATACTACTACCTTCTCAAAGCCAACTTTGAGCTTCTTGCGCACCCTCATTCTCAACTGCAGCTTTGATTTGATGACCCCCTTCGGGCTTCCCCACTTCCTCTGCCACTCGCTTCACAGTCCCCTGACTAATTGCTCTACGCTTTCGCATCTTTCTTTGAGTAATTCCACCGTCGCCATCACTTTCACTCATCTTGCTGATGTTCTTCACCGCACAAAGACTTGATAGTCTAAGTTCTGTCTCTTTTACACATACAAGTTACAACTCGGGTGCCTGTTGTAAGGCACCTTACTCATGATGATCATTAATCCATTTGATCCTAATCAAGAAAGACCTTTTAAAAAAAGGGATTGACTTTAGTTTATCTGAAACTATACCCTTTCCATGCAAACATACAAAGGTGATATCCTAATCCGACGGCTACCGTACAACCCAAAAGGATTAAAATCAAACTATCAAACCAAAAACTAATTCAGTTTTAAAAGCGGGAAAAGCGAATTCCTCAGCAACAATAGAAGTAGAACTGCAGGGGTCCGCAAGTGTAGCAGTTCTCGAGTTACTTAGAGAGGGTGACATGGAATCAATAATTCAATCAACATTAGAACCAAAACAAAAAAGGGGTTTATTGCTCAATGGTTGTTCAAGTGGAATCCGAAAGAAGGAAACCGAGTTCATTTATGTTTGGTGGACAGTAGAGAGGTCCCGCCATTAAAGAGCAATTGCACTTGTTTTGTTTGTTTACAATTCCTAGGTGGTTTGTCCTTGCTGGTAAGAAAATACGGTTAGCTGCTGCTAAGCACCGCCTCGCTCGCCCATAGACTTGGCTTTAGAATGAATACAGACGGAGGAGAAGAGATTAAAAGAGAGCTTCGGTGAATGAGAGAGATCATGCGTTAGTTTTAGATTAGGTTGATCTTTTAAATCTCATCTTACTTATTGATGTCTCACGTGGCTTTTTGAACTGCCAGGCATGAACTCAGCAGGTCTAAATTACTGAATTCAAAGCTTGAACTGCAGGCATAAGCTCTCAGCTTGACTGGCAGTCGTCAGACAGAACACTGAAATACAATCCTATTTTTATTGAATATTAAAATTTTTATTTATTCATCACAAAGCTTGAACTCAATATTTTATTTAAAGAAAACATCAAATTCAGTTTTTGGTGAGAATTTTGAGGCTTTCATTGATGGACAACGTGGTTGACCTAATAAAACCAATATGAATATTACACGAAGAAATTAATTAAAAACAATACGAATATCACAAATATACGATTTTATTAAAATTTTATAATATAAATTACCAATTTATCAAAACTTGTATATATGTACAAGCAATTCTGAACAAAAATGGGCTTATGATGGTTAAAATTTTCAAACCCGACAAATTCTCACTTAATGTGACTTTATATAAATTTAGATTCGGATCAAATTGGGCAGATTTAGTAAAGAAGATGGTTAGGATTAAGACGAAATCGAATTAGGGCAAATACCAATAACTCAACCCAACCTAAATAATTACTGCAATGCCCTTCTATATATCTAAATATAATAACTAATATACCTCGATATATTTTTTTCACCTATCATACCTCTCTCTCTCTCTCTCTCATATATATATATATATATTTCACCTATCATACCCACACATGCCCATCCCTAAAAGGGCTTGGTTCAGAATTTCAAATTATACTTGAAAATCTAAAACTGCCCAAAATTAACTTTGAAAGACACAATATTTCCAGGTTGGGCATTCATTTAGGGTGAGAAGAATCTATCTCCTACCAGTGTTAACCAATTAAGAAAATAAATGTATTTACTAAAGACGCAAATCTGGTGTCCGCGCCTACATTTTGAGAAACAACTGGGCATTATTTTCAACATGAGAAAAGCATATTTTGATCAGGAGAAGAAGTCTAAAGATAAACACATAAATGTTTTGCCTTTCTCAAGTGATTCATGATTCTGCACTCTGTTCAATCTGATAACATTAGACTTCAGTTGTTATTATCTCCTTGCTGCCTGAAACTGATGCTGCCATAAACAGTGATGTTATGGATAAGAAAACTTTGACAAATACTGAGAATTACATACGTGAGATAATATGAACCAAGACCCGTTTTCAGTTCAGTGTATGATTCAGATTTACCTGGGTTGCATATGATGAGCTTTGAGCAAGAAACTTGACAAAGTCTTGCTTCTTTATTTCAAAATTGAACTTGGCGTGATTCAGCAACGCGAGTTCTCTCTTAATATCCTCGTCCAACTTTTCCTTTTGCCATCTCGTCTCTTTCATCCGCTTCTCGGTTTCATTGTAGCTTTGCAGCTCCTCCGACATTATCGAGGTCTTGGGGAATCTCACATCTACCTCTTCCCTGAAATCAGAGTCAAAAAAATGATGCAACAGCAAACTAACCTGATTAATCAACAAAAACTTAAAGAATTTGTTTTCTGTAAACCGCTAGCAAAGGTTTTAACGTCCACAAGTAGGATTAATAAATTGTCTCTTATCTCAGTTCTTCAACTTTTTTGGTTTTGTATTACTTTTAAGAGTACTGACACTAGTCGATAAGTTTCAAAAGGAAATCTACCGAAACAAAACCTAAAATTCTTCTAAACAAGTAGTTTAATGCCTCATGCGCACAGATATAATGATCCACAATTTTTCTGCAGTTCAACTTTTGCTCGAAAACATGCTTCGCAATATAGGGACACTATAATCTGTTATACAATAAAATAATCTAATAATATTAAAAATAGACAAGTATCATTCATGGACTATGAGGAAAATGCATATAAATTTCAACATTGTTATTATATCCTAAGACATCTGAATCACGAGCAAACTGTGCTTTTGTTCCCAAATTGATGGAGTATAAAAGAAGTTTTCTGTATAATTTTCTTTGGTCAAAAATGAATTTTGCCACTTGCTAGACAGAACTTCTTACCGAGTGCCAAGAGAAAATACACCATTGCTTCTGATTATCCCACCGTCCAGAGAGACTGCTCCCTCGCTTATACAAGGAAGAGCAAGAACCATCTCTGCCCTGGTTCTGTATACTTGAAGACAGGAGAACATATTATAAAATAATGTCTCTCTGAGACCCTCCCCACTGGCAGTGACAAAAGATAAGTTTGAGCTGTCCACATGAATCATATTCACTGCAAAGCCAAGAAAGCCTGCAGGACACTCCCCATTTGGTAATCTTGGCTTTAAGAGATCAAGCCTCCTCTGGGGATCATCAGCTACAAAATCACCAGCATAAGGTCTGCAGGAGGCGGCGAAGGAATAGAAAACTCTGTTTAAGATATCATCAATAAACAAGATTTTAATCAGAAACAAATATAAGAGTCTGGACCTTAAACTTTCAAGACAAATTACAATAAATCGGCCATCTAGAGATCTCCCAATAGACGCTGCAATCCCGTGCAGACCAGAAGTTTTGTCTATGCAACCATCCTTGTTGAATGTTTCCAAAGCTTTAACACCTTCAAAAGTCTTACAAACAATTGCCAACATTGTCTGCACTCCTAGGTACTCTGAGAAAAGCCTAAAGATAAATAAGGAAACAAAAAGCCAAACATCAACTGTATGTCAGAATGAACAGTTTTCATAAAATACTCAATTAAGAGTCGACTGTAATCTATTTAATGAACAGGCAGCCCTATTCACAAGAAATTCCTCAAATAATTATAATGCAGCACATGCACTCAATCATCACCATTAACAAACACAACCCACGCGAGGTCTCGAACAAAAGGCATAAGCTACAAATTCCTCCCCCTCTTCCTCCTTTAAATTGACCCCAACGCATGAACTATCCAGCGTAACAGAATGATAAAGTTATTACTTTCTCATGCAAAAACATCCAAAATATTAGAAACTGCAGATGAATGACAAATGAAATCTTGTCAGGCATGATCCAGAAAGATTAATAGAAAATAGACTTTCAAACAGACCTATTAAGATTTTCATCATCTACTTTGCCAAGTGTAGCAACAGCACCCATTACATCTTTTGTCAAACTCAGATGAGAAGCTTGAGGGCCATGATGAGTTTTCAGCTGATATAGAATTCCTGCTGCTGACTTTTCATGCCGAAGAATTTGTTCAGTTATTTCATGCTCACTTTGAAGATGAAATTGGTCCTTGTTCTCAATAGGCGAACTAGAAGAATGATACTTGCCAAGCAAAACTGAAAAAAGATCAATTTATAGCCAGGAAAGTAGAAAATAAATATGCAGCATGAACTCAGTTCTTGGTACGAATATCCAGTATGAGTATGTGAGCATGTGTTAAATTTGATGATTCAGCTAAGAAGTATCCAAAGATAACATATGGATACATGAATCCTTCCAAATATTGTAGGGAATATAATAATGCTACTCATATTAGTCAGAAAATTAGCAAAATCAATTTGACTCAAATAACAACCTGTGCAAACATTGCAGTGTCTTTAACTCCATCACTGAATAGAGAAAGGGAGTTTAAGTCACGCATTCATTCAAATAAGAGAAGTATACCTTGCATATCAAGTATATTATCATCTAATTTGTTCTTCTGAGTCTTTAGAAGTTTTATGCTATCCTCATGCTGCTTGATTTTCATCCCCAACATTCGAAGATCATCTTGAAGTTTCTGCATAGATCATGTTATATCAAATTTACCTTAAAAAAGAGGCATAAAGACAAAAAAAATAATAGTTATAATATGTAATAAAGGAATGCTTGCATCTTTTTACAGCTTATACCGTCACAAAGAACCATAATATTTTCGGTTCTTTTAACCTCTACTGAAACACTGTAAAAGAAAGTTCAGAACCAAAACAACCTCAGAGCTCTCCATGATGGATTTAACTTCTGAAAATCCTCCATTTTGCATTTCTTCCCTAGAATTGAAAGAGGTTTCATTCAGATCCACTTGCATTGAAGTCGTGGTTTCAACAACCGTTAACGCCCTCGGTTGACTTGAAAACTGCAAAGAGTGAGAGTAATTAGCTTGCTTCTGAAAACATATATTTCATGTCATAAGCACTAGAAACTAAGCTTTAACATTTTAAAGGGAAAAAATAAAATCAGAATTCATTGTCTTCAACATGGAAAGTTACTGCAATGCACCATCTGATTATGAGTTATCACAATCCCAAAAGTTTCCTCAGCTAAAGAAACAACCACAAATAAGGCTATTAAGAGTGTTTAAACAGAATCAAAGTAAAAGCAAATGGGTATTCCAGTTTCCAACTTAAATTTTCAACAATAAATACTATTATTCAAGCCATACTCATGAAATCAGCAAATCTTCCCCGTAAAGGAAAGCCTGCTACCAGGAAACGTTAAAAAAATCCTTTTTCTTCTAAAATGTCCTCGGGAAAAGAAAAGCTGCTACTTTTTCTTTTCTTTTCCGCAGTGCCTACTTCTGAAATTAAAGCAGTAAATAGGTATAAACAAAGGAAACACGAGCACGCGTGAAAATAATTTCCTATCAAATGCCCGTTTGACCCAAGACAACATATCGGGGGCGAAGGGCGCATAAAAGAGCTGCATTCTTTTTATAAAGTGACATAAACGCGAGAACCGGTGCATGGAATTTCAAACATAGAGAAAAAATTTTAATTTAATTTTTTTGCTTCCCCTTCTGGTGAGATTTCGCGAGTGACCAAACAGAGTGTTGAGTAATTGAGAAAGAATCGAGAGTGAGTGAGCTCACCTGGTGGTTGGACGGAAACATTACTGAGTTGAGCTTTGACTCGCCTCCTTGATTTTTTTGTTCTTTCGGAAATTGGGAGCAGTGAAACTTTAATTTGGAATTTGTACTTTGGAATCGGGCTTTGATGTTCCAGAAAACATAACCAACCCCTCCAAATTATATGAAATATCATAGTTCCCACAAAAGAATATAAATTTTCAATTTAACTCCAAAGTCCTACTTTTTGAGGGAAAACAAAAAAAAAATATTCAGGGGAAAAAGACGTAATTTAGGTATGTTTTTTTCGCTGTAATTGATTTTTCGGAAAATATTTTCCTTATTTCCTAGTGTTTGGTTGATGGAAAACAGATGGTCAATATAATTTATTTTTTTGGTCAACAGAATTCAAAATATTAAAATCACACTAGATTATTTAAAAAAAATTTATTTTCATTAAAATCACACAAAATTAAACATCAAAAATATTAAACAAAATTTAGCTTAAAAATAAGAAAAGTCAAAAGGATAGAAAATGTAAATATTGAATGACTAAATTGAATAAAACACAAAATTAAATGATTAAATTGAAAAAAATATAAAATTTGTTGTCAAAATAAAGATTAAAATTACACATGTATTTTATAATGGTTGAGAAGTAGATTGTTCAAATTTAATGAAAAATATACTCAAAATAAAAAGGGAAATAAAAAAATCATCAAATTACTTTAGAGAAAATCGTCTCAGTGACCAAAAATGCCTTATAATATACGATTTTAATCAACTTTTTTTGGATTTGCCAAAATGACCAACAAAATCGCAATGCGAAATAAAAATCGCAACGCGATCTCCAGAATCGTAAATCAGTTCCCATAATCGCAACGCGATTATGAAGAATCGCAATGCGATAGTACAAATTCGTATTGCGATTTTCCAGAATCGCAACGCGAACATATAAATTGCAACGCGATTCTGACTATCGCAACGAGTATCCGTAAAATCGCAACGCGTATCCGTAAATCGCAACGACAATACGTAAAATCGCAATGCGTATCCGTAAATCGCAACGAGAATACGTAAATCGCAACGCGTATCTGTAAATCGCAACGAGAATACGTAAATCGCAATGCGTATCCGTAAATCGCAACGACAATACATAAAATCGCAACGCGTATCCGTAAATCGCAACGCGATTTTTAAAGCGCCATTAGAATCGTTACGCGTATTTTATTTTCAAATTCCAAACACGAATATTAATTATCGGAACACTGAACCGTCCACTGTATATCCCGTAATCGCAACTCATAACCTAAAACCTAAAATCACAACTCAGTCCCATCTCCATCTCTCACTCTCTACGGCGAAATCCGTCCCCATCTCCGAAGATTTCCGTCCCCATCTCCGGCGAAATCCCTCACAACCATTCACGGTCAGAAATCCCTCACAATCATTCAGAAATGGAAAATCAACCTCCGAAGGTTAGTTTTTTTAATTATTTTTATTTTGAAATTTTTGCATTATTTTAGGTCTTTCATATTGAAATTGATGATAAGTTTACTGGTAATTTCAATAATAGATTAACCATTTCACTTAGATTTCTTATTAAATTCATTCAATTGCTGCCAATACTGCTAAACTGTTTAGTCTTTAACCCTGTGAAGTTAGTATTTGTCTTTGTTTTGTCTTTTGGTTGAAGTAATGCAATCCATTAAAGTTTCAATTTGCAGAAGAAGGATAGTTTCTAAACTTAAAATCGCAACATGAAAATGAAAATCGCAACACGAAAATGATTATCGCAACGAGAGAAATGAAAATCGCAACGAGAGAATCGCAATGCGAAATGAAAATCGCATTGCGATTTTCATTTCGCGTTGCGATTTTAGTTTCGCGTTGCGATTCTCTCGTTGCGATTTTCATTTCGCGTTGCGATAGTCATTCTCTCGTTGCGATTTTCATTTCAACCAAAAGACAAAACAATGTTGCAAATTTTAGTTTCAAGAATAAACTACTACTCTTTATGTTTATTGTTTTTGGTATATCTTCACAGTGTAGTTTTTGGTATATCTAACTTGGTATGTTTATTGTTTTTGTAGAAATTTTTTTCGGCTTCATTGACATTAAGGAATAAAGTTAGCCTAGCCACTACAATTGCTTCGAAGCATTCACCTGCACAAAGAAAATTGTTTGAGGAAATCTGCTTCGGGCCATGGCTGAGAGTACAGCATCCGGGTGGAGATGCTAATTTGACCCATTTGTGGCTTCAAACCATGACTAGCGATCTACCCGACAGTATACAACGTGGTGAGGAAGAGATATGGTTTCATTTTCCACCGGCGTATACTTGTTTTGGGCGGAAGGAGTTCTGCTTAATCACTGGTCTACGATTCGGACACGATGATGTAGGCCGGTACACTCGTCATATCACCCCGCCCATCATGGTTATCCCGGGTTTTTCCTTATGAGTAAATAGAGAAGCCGAACTTACACGTCGACGACCTGAAGAAATTGTTTAATAAGAAAGATGGTTTTACTCGAATGAATGATGTCGATGTTGTCCGAGTATGCCTTCTAGTACTTTTGTATGCCGGCTTTTTAGGCAGAGAGGCCAGACAACTCAGGAGCTAATATTATTGGTAGAGGACCTAAATGCATGGAATCTGTTTCCGTGGGGTTCGTATATATGGAAAGCTACCTGGACTAAGCTGTCGTCTGCCTTTGATGACCGCAAAAGTTTGCGTGGCGATGGGTCGAAATACACTTTGTCAGGCTTTGTTTGGGCCTTTAAGGTAAGAATTTCTATATAATGTTTTCAAAATTATAATTAATTATTTAACAATTACTAATGTTTGTTATTATATTGTTTGTAGATTTGGATATTCGAGGCTTTCCCCAGCATGCAGACATATGCATTAAAAACTTCAAATGATATTCCTAGGACTATTTCCTGGAAGAGGAAACGTCTGTTTGATTGGGAAGACTTAATACCATATGTGACAATAAATAATGTAAGTTAACACAAATACTATCATATATAAACAAGTTATTAATAGTAGATGTTTAACTTTGTTTGAGTTTTTATATTTTTAGGAGGCCAACACTCCATTACAGAGACTGACACCCACGGAGGCTGAGCTTGCCACTGATTGGTGGCAAGCTAGTCAGCATTTTTTTGATGGCACGAATTATGAGCAACCTCCACTTCCTCCACTTCTAGAGCCATCACCTCACCCAGAGCCATCACCTGATCGATCCGACTATACACCTCTACAACGAGAGCCATCACCTATCCCGTCACATCATCGAGCCTCTTCTCTACCATCACCTCATGATAGGTGACCGACAAAGATGCCACGACTTCTATCTCCCTGTTCTCCACCTCCACCTCCACGGGATGAGTCAAGGGAGTTACGTGATGAGGTCAATGCCTTGCATGAGGAGATCGGTACTCTACGCGATAACGATGGTGCATGGCGTGTGGAGGTGTCTACTTTACGTGGTGAGGTTGCCGCTCTACGTGAGATGGTAGTATCGTTGCAGAATGAGGTTCATACTCTACACAACGAGGTAAGTTTAAGATTTTCCATATTTAACTTGATGATAAATTTACTCGTAATTTCACTTAGATTGCTTAGTAAATTTATTCGGTTACTGCCAATACTGCTAAGCTGTTTATTCTTTAACAATGTGAAGTTAGTATTTGTCTTTTGTTTTGTCTTTTGGTTGAAGTAAATTTATTTGGTTGCTGTCAATTCTGCTAAACTGTGTATTCTTTAACACTGTGAAGTTAGTATTTGTCTTTGTTTTGACTTTTGGTTGAAAGTAAATTTGTTCGGTTGATGCCAATTCTGCTTAACTGTGTATTCTTTAATACTCTGAAGTTAGTATTTGTCTTTGTTTTGTCTTTTGGTTGAAGTAATTCAATCTATTCAAGTTTCAATTTGCAGAAGAAGAAATAGTTTACTTTCGCAACACGAAACTTAAAATCGCAACGTGAAAAATGACTATCGCAACGAGAAATGAAAATCGCAACGACAAAAGCGCAACGCGAAACCAAAATCGCAACGCGAAACTATAATCGCGTTGCGATTTTCATTACGCATTGCGATTCTCTCGTTGCGATTTTCATTTCGCGTTGTGATTCTCTCGTTGCGATTTTCATTTCGCGTTGCGATAGTCATTTTTCACGTTGCGATTTTAAGTTCCAGAAACTATTCTTCTTCTGCAAATTGAAACTTGAATGAATTGCATTACTTCAACCAATAGACAAAGACAAATACTAACTTGACAGTGTTGCAAGTTTGAAACATATTTGTCTTTGTTATCTGATGCATTGTGTGAACTATGATAGAATAATGACTTGGGTGAATACAATGCAAGTTTGAAACATATTTGTCTTTGTTTTCACTGTTTAAATATCATGTCTGTTTATTTACTGATTTTTGTATTTAATTATTTAGCGGCCCGATAAGGTGGATGCTTTACGTCGGGTTTTTCTTGCACGACGGAGTTCACGCATCAGACGGCGTGCACGTGCTATTAAGTCTCTGTACACCCCAATAGTGCGAAGACACCGCAAGAAGAAGCCCGACTCGCCTGTCATCCCTCAAGAGTCCACTCCTATCGTTGAAGAGGCCCCTATCATTCCTCGAGAGTCCCCTCCCACCGTTCAAGAGTCCACTGTCATCGTTGAAGAGGTCCCTCCCACCATTCAAGAGCCCGATTCACATGGCGTCATATGTAAGATTCTTGAGAAACCCTCTGACGTGCAGGACATGATGGATGAGAGTTGGCTCTCGTATGAGTTACCGGCCAGTACCATTCCGGTATCTAAAGTGGAGAGGAGACAACTACCGGACACAATTCTGGATAACACCCTTTGGGCTAAGACCGCAGTTGATTTTTATCTACATGAGCGGAGCCAGGGGTGTTTCACTGACATATGCAAGCTCAACGATGATATCAATTTGTTGCTTGATCGGTCTTGGTGGGGCGTATTATTAGGGGTCGAAGACAATGGCTATTTCAATGGAGGGGCAAGTCTTATATTTTTCTTATATTTCAATTTGATTTTTTTTAAAATTTATGTAAGTCACTAATATATGTCTTTTTTTTGTAAAACAACATATCGATGCGTGGGTGTCACGTCTTCTAATAATTAGGAAACTTAAGAAAAATAAAAGAAATACACGATATACAATTATGCCGACGTCTTTTAACGCCGTTCACTTGAAGAATCAATGAGATGAATCATTTGCGTTGGGCAATGGACAAGCAAAATTTTATCCTGCATGGTGGGAGGTCGATAAGGTTAGTATTTATTTTAGATTGAGTTTAAAGGTATTCATAAATAAGTGCGCAAATGAATGAATTATTACTTATGATTGCAGGTGTTTATCCCTGTTTTGGAACGTAAACATTGGCTTCTCGTCGAGCTTCAGCTCCCATCCCTTAAGGCAATAGTATATGACAGCATGATAAATTACATATCATTGGCTGATTTAAGAGATATTATTAAGGGATGGAGCTCTCATTTGGCTAAATTCTTGGATGCGATAAATTATTGGACTCATTCTGGAAACAAGAAGCCAAAGAAGCTCAATATTACAGTTAGCAGAGACGAGACCGCACCACAACAAACGGAAGGAGCCAGAGGGGATTGTGGTCCTCTCGTATGCTTGGCATTGGAGCGTTTGATCACAGGAAGTATAAAGTATCTACCTCCCTCCGATAGAGATAGAGCTGCAGTAGGCTTGTGGTTTCGGCATTATATGGCTAGATCGATATATACGAGACGCTGCCTACCTGCATCCGCATTATAAAAATGTCCATAAACAATTGGTAAGTTTATAGGCTTTTGGTTTGAAAATGTTTGGTTAAGTACCTAGAATTCAATAATTTGTTGTTTGTAGGTTTTAGATGTGTAGAAAGTGTTGTTTGAGCAAATGTTTGGTTTCTGCAGGTTAATCTCAGAAGTGAGCTGCGTGAAAATGATGTATGGCTGCAAAAGTTGATTCAATAGTAGATGAGGAAATAAGAATTATTGCTTATTTTTTTATTGTTTAATTGATTTGTAAAAGATGATTTGTTTAATTGATGTGAACATAATTCTTATTTGTGCTTGTTTAATTGATTGAAATGTAATGGTTGATTTTGTTGATTTCAATCTGCATTATGTTGAAGGCAAAAATGACTATCGCAACGAGAGAATCGCAATGCGAAATGAAAATCGCAACGACAAAATCGCAACGCGAAACTAAATTCGCGTTGCGATTTTCATTTCGCTTTGCGATTCCCTCGTTACGATTTTCATTTCGCATTGCGATTCTCTCGTTGCGATTTTCATTTTGCATTGCGATAGTCATTTCCGTGTTGCGATATTCATATTCACGTTGCGATTTTCATTTCGCATTGCGATTCTCTCGTTGCGATAGTAATTTCCGCGTTGCGATAGACATTAAGATGATTGCGAACGTCATTTCCGTGTTGCGATAGTCAAATGAATGCCTAATAAGTGATAACAACTGAACAGATCATAGCAATTTTCAAACTCAAGTTACTAATACATGCCTAACTGAAAATGTTAAAAGTTCACACATAAAATCCACATAATACAACGTTTGCATTTAAAAATCACCTAAGTTAACAGTCCCAAAAGGTGAAGCCGGTTGTGATTGGGATTTTAAAGATGATTGCGATTTTGATTACCTTTTGCTTGACACCATATGAGCTTTGGATTTTGATGAGGATCCATATTTTGGTAGAGGAAAAGATGATTGTGATGGCACTGGTGATCCACATGTCAACCTTGTATGACCACTTTCCTTGCACCGACTACATGTCGATCTCTTCTTCTCTTCACCCTTAGACGGTATACGATCATGACTTTTTGGTCGGCCAGGTAGCCTTCTATCTATGGCTGGTGGCAAAACTGTTTGTAAGTCATCTGGTATGTCCCACTCAGAAAGATGTAGAATAGGGTAGACAATCTCGCCATAAGTCTGTCGATATACTTCTGTAGTGTAGCAATCCATAGCGTATGCGCTTGAATCATCTTGGTTTAGATGAAGATAAACTTTTATAACATGGCCACACGGATAACCAGATGTTTGTCATTTCATACAACTACACGTCTTTGCATTTAGATCGACAAGCCCATTTAAGTTATTATCCAGTACTTCAAACAAAGTGTTTGAACATGGTTCAACTCTCCATGACATTGACTTCACAACATGTTTCGTTATCTTTTTTTCTGTCCATGGTGTAACACGATGTTCCAATGTTCTTGTAAATTTAAATAAATAATACTTAGTAAAATATATGATAAGTTACGAATTTAAAGAAATAATACCTGCATGGTTTCTTTTCTTGTAGTACCACTGTTGAATAGAGGCTCAAAAAAACTCCATTAACATAGTAATGGGTAATTTCCGGGAATGACGACTTAGAGCGTTGATTGATTCTGCACTATTAGACGTCATGAAACCATATCTTGCTCCAAGTTGATGTACTCTTGACTATCTTTCAAACCCGATATCTTCTAGTGTTTGAGCACACTCAGGCAAAACACGTCTTAAACAATTTATATGCTTATTAAAATCCACTTCCCGATAAGCTTTTACAGCTTTCCAGTATGTCCATTTATGATTTTTTATACCAGCAGACCTTGATTTTAGATTTCTATACAAATGAACACCACAAAGTCCATGAAAAGCATTTGGGAAACACATTCTAACAACGTTGTCAATTGAGTTTGCCCTATCGGATATGATTGTCAGATTACTAATAGGACCTATGCAATCCCTAAGATACCCCATAAACCATGTCCATGAATCAGAGGTTTCAGATTTGCCAACCCCGTAAGCTATTGGCAGTATCCCATTGTTAGCATCCATGGCTACTGCTAATAAGTTTACTCCAAGGTATCGATAACTATAATAACTAGGCGCATGCAATTAATTAACGAACGAATCTACAAAATCATATACACAAGAAATATAATCATTTAAATGTGAAATGCATATAACTAACAAAAATGAGTCAACAAAATTATATTGATTTACTAACCGCAGCACCAATGGCGATAAACAGCAACTCAAAGCGTCCATCTCTATCTGTTTTGATATGAGTTACCGACCCAGGATTTTTCAGCTTTAAATTGTGACAATAAACCGGAAGTTGGGCAAACAATGCTTCTGGCGACCCCCTCAACAATTCCAAGGCATAACATTTGGCTCTCCAAGCTTGAGAATATGAGATACTAATCTTGAACAGAGCATTCATGTCAGTCATAATTTCTTGTCCCCGATATACCCTACCATTCAAAAACATTAACTCAGCCAGAAAACCACCCAACACCTTTTTGTTTGCCTGTCTATGGTGAGGAAAAACTTGGGTTCTTGAGCATGTATGTTTATCAATAAAAGTCCTAACTTGAAACATTTCACAATCTTTTATCCTCTTTGCAATCATACGCCACATACAGTTTTTGTCAATCATACACCTTGTTTCGAAACGATCTTTGCTTGATTTGTTAAATTTTAGTTGATAGCCATCTTCCACACATTTCATATACAAAGCTATCTTCAAGTCTTTCTTTGTATCAAAACAATCATCTTTCTTGATACGAATAATTTTGTGTAACAATCAACTGCTATCTTTACCAACTCTTCTTCCGGTATCTGAAGTAATTCTGGCATATTCCAGTTATACTCCCGTGGTATTTTCTTCGGAGACTTTTCTTTGGGGATTTCTTCTTCTTCTTTTTCTTCTTCAGTGTTATATGAATTACAGAATGGATGTTCAACATGTTCATTTACAGTCGTAACTTCCTCCTCATTATCATCAACAACATCTTCCTCGGCAACGGCTGTTTCATCATCAAAATTCGGGTATTGACCAATATCAAAATCATTACACGCAGGGTCTGTTTCTTCTTCTGAAAAATCATCAAAATCCGAGTATTGACCAAGATCAAAGTCTAGGTATTGACCAAGATCAAATTTCGAATACTGACTAGTACTCACAATTTTTTCTGTTGGCTCATCATCGTCTAACTGGTCAATACGAAAACCGGAATTTGGTGCTGAAAGTTGATTGGGATTTGGATTAGGGAAAGGTTGTGGGTTTTGAGATTATGTTTGGTATTGGAAATGTGGTGAAACAATATTTGCTTGGTAATGAAATTGTGGTGGAACCATTAAATTTTGAGCACCATAAACTGGGGTTGAAAAACTTAGTTGATTACTACCCGCTACTGACCCAACTTCACTACTTCTAGGTTTAACAACATACAATGTAACATCATCACTTGAAACACTAATGTAAGCAATGAATCGTTCAACATCTTCATTGTCGGTTAACAAATAAACTTTACCATTTCTCTGATAAGATAGCCTAAATCCACTTAGGGGATCTAAATTCAATTTATTTGCAACACGTAACATTAGAGTTTCATAAGTTAACTTTTTTAATGACAGTTTTAGTTGAAGATTCATGGGTAAAGGCATATATTGTAAAACACCATGAACATTCTCCCATGACCCTCTAAAACACAAATCTATCCAAACATGATCAACATTAGATGATTTCATTATTGTATATTAATTTACTAAACAAACGAGCTGCGAAACTAAAACTTGTTGCCGGATGGGGAAGGATGTCGTTGGATATAGGAACGGATGTCGCCGGAGAGAGTGATAGAGGGAGATGGAATGAGTTGCGATTTAGGGATTTAGGTTATGAGTTGCTGCTGCTGCGTAGTTATATACTCAAAACATTTGTGTTGCGAAATTAAAACCTGTTGCGAATTCAGAAATCGAGTTGCGAATTTAAAATTCAGTATTGCGATAGTCAGAATCTCGTTGCGATTTACAGATTCGCAATGCGATTACGTAAATCGCAATGCGAATACGTATTCGCGTTGCGATTTACGTAATCGCGTTGCGATTTACGTATTCGCGTTGCGATTTACGTAATCGCGTTGCGATTTACGTAATCGCGTTGCGATTTACGTATTCGCGTTGCGATTTACGTATTCGCGTTGCGAATTAGGAAAATCGCAACGCGAATTTGGGAAATCGCAATGCGATAGTCAGAATCGCGTTGCGAATCTGGAAACTGATTTGCGATACCGAAGATCGCGTGGCGAATTATCGATCGCATTGCGATTTAGTTGGTCATTTTGGCAAATCCAAAAAAAGTTGGTTAAAATCGTATATTATAAGGCATTTTTGGTCACTGAGGCGATTTTCTCATTACTTTATTAAATAATAAAACACCATTGTTTTAATTTTTTATTATTCAAATTTTATAAATCAAAACTTGATTCAATTTTACAATTTAAATAAAAAATTTAATTCGAATTAAATAATTTAATTATTCAAGAAAAATAATTTAAATAACTAAAACAAAATAATAATAATAATATTTTAAAATCAAATCAAATTTTATTCCTCTTTCATTACATTGAATAACTCTGCTGTGATCTTTGGACTTTTGACATTCAGAAAAACCAATCCTTAATTTTGTCAGACGCTGGGCTGGCCTTGACAGCAGGAATTGGACTGCTTTATTGCTGATCAGGGGTTGCCCACCATTTTGGGCTATGGGTTATAATTCTTTATTTGGTTTAGCCTGAACAAAATTTTATATTTTATTTTATTAATTTTTTCCAACAAAACCTTGTAAAAATAAAATAAAGAAAACAAAATATATTTTGTATATTTTAAATGTTAAATATGTAAGAATAATGATCTAAGAAAAAAACAAAATTCGAAAATGTTTTATTATCCAAATATAAACTAAAATATAATTTCTGAATTAACACTTGTTACAACTTAATTCTTCAATTGACACGTTTTTAGTAAATACGTGTCATATCAAAATACTGACAAAAGCCTGTCAAAAGTTTCAAAGATAGAATCAAAATGAAAAAAAATTAAAAATATAAAAAAACATATGAATTTCATAAAAAAATAAATGTGCATGATACATGTTGAAGATACATATTTATATTAATACGATTGCTAATTTAAGAAATAACATGAAACGAAAGATACTTTAGACATTAATTTTTATTAGGGTGTCATTTTAAAAGTTAAAAAAAAACAAAAGAAATATGGAAGAGTAAAATGGAAATGTTGCACCAAACGTTAATGGGGTATGAAGAAATGTAATGGTCTAATGATTGATGTTAGGTCGGCCACGTTTAAAGGTTTTAATTCGTCCTTAGTCTCTTCTACTACAAAACTCAATCTCTCATAGGTTAAGATTAACAATACACACACGTTGCTTTCAACCATATCAACCCCATGTCTTCACTCCATCTCAAATAGGTGCCATGAATTTTTCGGTTCACCCTACATTTCCGACATGAACCGGACTGATTATGATATAGATCTAATACATCCAAAAGTGAAATCGGGGATTTAGAATTGAAAAATATAATAGAATAATCTAGAGTTATAAACTGCGTGTGAGTGTTATTTATAAATAACAAGAAATATAAGAGAAAATGCATGTATAGACATTTGAATATCTAATCGCTCTTACTAATATTATTATCTTAAATATGTTGGGTTCACTGTTGTGATGAGTAATGTTTTACAATATGCTTGTTCAAGACTAGTTTATACGTTTATGTGAAAAATGATATGAGCCATGGAGGTGGACCAAGCACCTCGCAGCTTTGCCCCTAAAGGTGTGTTTGGTTGGGGGAATGTAAGATTCTCATTAGAATGAAATCCACATTTTTCCGTTTGGTTGGCCGGGAATGTCATTCACAGTAATCTTACATTACCAATAGTGGATTTTTTGGGGTATATTACCGGGAATGTCATTACCTCCATTTCCTTAGGTATTGTTGGATTACCGGTATTTTGGACTAAAATGCCCTTAATTTTTTTCTTTAAAAATATCCTTATTCTGTCATTGAATAATAAAAATTCTACGAAGGTTAAATTACAAATTTATCCTTAAACTATTTTAGATTTACAAAAAAAAAAGTATAATTAAAATTTTATATGAAGTTCAGGGGTTAAAATAAAATTTTACCCTTTCATTAAACCTTTTTATATTTTTAATTTTGTAAAAAAAATATATATAAATTTTATGAATTTAAATTTTTTAAAGAAAATATATAAATATTTTCCAACTTGTTAAAAAAACAAATATATAATAAGGACAATTTAGTCAAATATACATTCTAATAATCTTTTATTTCTTTAACCAAACACTGTAATCTTACATTCCTGCTAAACCAACCAAACATAAAATACAACATTCCCAGTAATCCTATTCATTGGTAATCTTTTATTCTCACTGGTAATCTTACATTCCGTGAACCAAACACACCCTAAATGCATTCATAATCCGAATTTGGGTTAGATGAAGATCGAACTTAAATTTCTTAATGCTGGATTTCAAATTCAAATCATATTTCAACGATTTTTTTTCAAAACATTACTAAATTTTGAGGGGGAAAAACTTTAATTTCGATAAGTATTTATTTCAGATACTACTAAACTTTGAATTTTGTTAATTATAACACCGAACTTTAATTATACATTCAATTGTACCACTTCGTCGTTAAATTAGTAATAAGACAATGACATGACTAACGATTACTGGAATGGCTAGTCAAACCAAAATGACACCATTTTGGTACAGTTGTTATGATGCCTAAAACAACATCGTTTTAGACACTAAACTTTAGAGGTTTATCGATTTTGTCATCGAACTTTTAAATTGTTTTTTTTAGCATTGCACTTTCCGATCGCCATCAACAATCAATCTCTTTTAGTCATGACCGTCTTTCGCAGCAAAATAGATATCAAAATATTCGTATTTCATTTTTTTTCTTCTCTCGGGATTGGTTTTGCACGAAATTCACTTAAAATCGACAAAAATCTATTTAAAAGTTCAATATATTAATACTCTAATCTCTTTCAGTGACTGTCAATGAGGCTAGTTTTGAAATATGTTGTACGTATTCTCGAAATAATATTTTTCACCCTTTAGATTTTCGAACAAACACCTCAAATCCTATATATCTAAAAAAATCTTCAAATATCTAAAATTGATAGATATTTTTATATTTAATTTCTTTGATTTCGATGGGGTTTTGTGAAAAACTAATTATGTGAGAAGAATAAAGATTGAAATGGAAACATTTTAATACTACTTTTATCGCGAAAGACAATCAGTGATGGATGACGATTGGTTGCCGACGACGGGAAAAAGTGCAGTGTCAAAAAGTATTTTGTTTAAAAGTTCAGTGAAAAAAATAATCTAAAGTTCAGTGTCTAAAACGTTGTCGTTTTAGACATCAGAACCATCGAACCAAAATGACGTCGTTTTGGTGTGGCATATCACATTAGCAATTGTTAGTCATGACATCGTCCCGTTAGTGACTTAACAACATAATGACATAATTGAATGTAAAACTAAAGTTTAATGCTATAATTGACAAAATTAAAAGTTCAATGATACAAATGATTCAATGAATAAACCTTAAGGGTGCATTTGGTTCACAGAATGTAAGATTATCGGCGGGAATAAGATTACTGGGAATGTTGCATTTTTGTGTTTGGTTCGTTTAACAGAAATGTAAGATTACAATGTTTGGTTAAAGAAATAAAAGATTATTGGAATGTATATTTTACCAAATTATCCTTATTATATATTTGTTTTTTTAACAAGTTGAATTCTACTATAATTTTACTATAATTAATTTATATATTTTCTTTAAAAAATTTAAATTCATAAAATTTATATAATTTTTTTTTACAAAATTAAAAAGATAAATAGGTTTAATGAAAGGATAAAATTTTATTTTAACCCCTAAATTTCATATAAAATTCTAATTATGAACTTTTTTGTAAATCCAAAATAGTTTAAGGATAAATTTATAATTTAACCTTCATATAATTTTTTTTATTCAACGAGAGAAGAATAATTTTGAAGAAAAAAAATTTAAGGACATTTTAGTCCGAAACACCGGGAATGTAACAATACCTAAGGGAATGTGGGAATCACATTCCCGATAATATACCCCCAAAATATCATTGTTGGGAATAAAGGATTACAGGGGGTTGGGAATGTTTGTGAACCAAACGTGGGAATAACATTTCATTCTCTTGTTAATCACATATACCCTTAACCAAACGCTTCCTAATGGTATCTAAAGTTGTCTCCCAACCAAAAATAAATAAAAATAGAAAGGAACGTGTGACCTGTCAGCTAACTTCAAATTTCCTTAATGGGGAGGGTAGAACACAACGATGTCTGGATTCCTTCCTTCCCAACTGCAAAAGTGCAAAACTACTCCTTTTTGGCTTCGATGCTCATTATTTTTTCTTTTAATGCAAGCGAATGGGCGTCATCTAACTTAGTTCCACTTCAATCCCCTAATTCAACCATACTGCACTATTTTACAATTCAGACAATGATATTAAATTCAAAATATCGTTTTTATAATTTTTTAATAATATTTAATATGAATTAATAATCAATAAATTAAACATTAATAATTTTAAAAAATATATGTTTATTCAATTGATTCTATTTCGTATGAAGTTTATTTTGGAAACAATTCACAGCTAAGCTAGCAATAAAGATTATTTATTTGTGCAGTGGATGGATCGACGTATCCCTTTGTGTTTGAATTCATTGATATTTGATCTACACATTTATCTGTACTTTTAATTTAGCATTCACTCACACCCTTCAAACAGAAAAACATTGAAACCAAAACGTTGGATCAAATCATACAATTTTGTGTAGCACATGAACCGCACGTCATTTTTAGCAAGTAATAATAAATTGAAAATAATAGTAATTAAAAGGCGTGCTATGTAATCCGAGATAAAATTAGAACCAAATATTGAGATAAATTAATTGTTTAAGTTTAAAATAATAACGATACTTTAAATATTTAATCTTAAAAATTGGAGGAATCAAAGTTTAATTTGACTCAACTTTAAACCGACATAAACATAAAATGACATCAAATAGTTTTTTCTTGAAAAAAGGCCAAAGTTCCTCATACTCTACGCTATTTCCTTTCTGACTGTGATTATTTATCTTTTAATCGTATGGTGAAGATCTGAAGGATACGATCCTAATCCATAGAAATATAATATATTTCGTGACCAATTGTTTATATCTTTAGAAAACACATAAAAAAAAGAGAATAAATTATTTACGATTAATTCATCAACTTTAAATAACTTAAAATGATAGAAACATAATTAAAAAATTAAATCAAAAGGTTATAGCTATTAATCTATTAATTAATGCAATAGCAATTCAAATATTTTATTTCAGTTAAATATTATTTATCTTTATTTTTTTAAATTAATCACCGATATTCGATATATTAATCAAATAATTCAAATCGAATATTATAAAGATAAGAATGACCAACCTACTTTGCTTAATATCTCACAAATAGCAAAATCATAATAAAAGGGGGGGCAGAAATGGAAATTATGGTTGGGGTAGGCGTGTAATTACGAGAAACAGAGTGTAGATGACGTGGCCAAATCTCATTGGAGGGTCACCCCAACTGTAAATATATGTTCTCCGTGAACTTGATAAAAAGCAATCGGCCGATTGCTTCGCGCGGGTATCTTCAGTTGCTGATTTTTCTCTCTCAAAAAACTCCGCAGTCACTTTCATTTTCCATAATATCACATATTTCTCGCTTCATTTTACTCAGCTTCGACAGCCCCAAACAGGAAAAGAATTCTAAGTAATTCACCTTCGGAGAATACATGGGAAATGATAAAGAGGAAACATGACAGGAATTCAAAACTCATAGCATATCATCAGTTACCTCTTCTTCTTTCAGGTTTGATCTTCTTCTTCTTCTTCTTCTTTAACGAAATTATAAATCAAAATTTCTCGGTGTTTTTGCTGTTTTCTTTTTTTAAATTTCGAAAACCCTTGATGAATTGATGATGATCCTCTGTTATGCATTTCTCTGGTTTCATTTCATGGATTTGCGAATGACATTATATTATTTGTCGATTTGTTTCTCATTCTTATGACGCTCTAACTATAACAGGAATGTGTAATGTTCGTTAGTTAAAAAGCTTTGTTTGTTTTTTTCTGTGTTTAGAAGCTCCTGTTTTGACCGGCGATGGGAAAAAAAGGGAGCGGATGGTTCTCGACGGTGAAGAAAGTGTTCAAATCATCTTCAAAGGATTTGCATGACAAGAAGGTAACGTTTTTTTTTAATAATTTTTTAAAGAGTGTTTTTAGGTTTGTTTTGAGGATTGATTTTAGATTGCCATATTTGCAAGCAATTAATCAATGCCATTCATGTCTGCACCTTTCATTTTTCATTTTTCTACTTAACATTTTAGTTTACTTGAGCATTTAAGTCCTTAACAAGGGAAAGAGAAAATAAAAGAAAAGAGGCCAAACATCAACATCAAAAACATATAGATTTTGCTTGTATTTATTTGGGTTCTTATCCTTTTCTTGTTAGAACTTGGTTAGCTTTAGTTATTGCCCACGATTGCAAGGACATATTCTCTTTGATCTTACTCATTTGTGGCCATACTACTGGGAAGCAGTTACTCTCACCCTTCATTTAAAAAAATACTATTCTTTTATTTTTGAAATATATATCTAAAATGATGGATCGAGGGATACTGTGATGCAATTTAGAATCTTGTCGTTGTAACTTTTTATATAGTTTTTGATATGGTGAATATTTTTTATGTGTTTTTTTATTTAAGATTTTACACTTAAAAATTTTGTTATTATCTTATTTAATTTCGTAACAAAATATTTGTGTTGACATATGAATCATGTACATATTCGAACATAAAGTATGATTCTCAAATAACTAAAATAAAAACCAAAAAACTGAATATATCAATAGTCAACCACATGTGAGTCACTTTGTAAGTTTATTGAGTCCAGTAATCTTTAATTATTAACCTATTTGCAAAGAAGGTGAACCTATCCAATAGTCAACCAATGATGTAACTTCGTAAGTTTATTGAGTCTAGCAATCTTTAATTAATAACCTATTTGCAAAGTATATCAGAAGAAAATATATTTTAATTTTGATACTTATGAAACAAAAATACACATTAAAAGTAACAAATAATTCCCTCTTTATCTTTGAATCGATATGTCTACATATCATCATTTCTGCTGCTGTCAGTATTTAATTTTTCAATTTAACTATATATATTAATATGGTGAAAAGAACTTATCAAAAAAGAAAATGGCCTGGGAGGGTTGCTTTTTCTTTCAGATGGCGTTAAATGGTAATTGATGACCTTCCTTTTCACTGTTCTGAAGGACCATGAACCCAAGCAAGGGGCACTGGTCCCCTGTCAACATGGCTACCTTGACCCATAATTATCATGCCACCTAAGTTGTCACATCATTCGACTTGTTCCTCATGTGCTTGACAATGTTAGATCTCCATCACACCATATCAATGATAATCTGCTCTGTAAAATTTTCTTTGTTCATCGGTTAACATTTTTCAAGCAAATGTCAATGAAATGTTTCCTCTGAGCAATCTGATTTGATTTTTCAGAGAGATAATAATGTAGAGAAGTGGCCAAAGGAGGCCCCGGAAGTAGTGTCGTTTGAACATTTTCCGTCGGAGAGTTCACCGGACATCACTAATGATGAGACTGCAACACCGACTCCTCTGAACGATGATAGGAACAATGCCATTGCCGTCGCCATGGCAACCGCTGCTGCTGCAGAAGCTGCTGTTGCAGCAGCTCAAGCTGCTGCTAAAGTTGTCCGGTTGGCGGGCTATGGACGCCAGTCTAAGGAAGAAAGAGCTGCAACACTCATACAGTCGTATTACAGAGGCTACCTGGTAAAACAAAACCATCTCTATGCATATTTATCACTCACATTTTAGAAACCGTAGATAAGGGTTCTTGAGGATCACTTACGGCACTTGAATGCACAAGCTTTTCTCCTAGGATAAAAACCTTAAAAAGGATTATTGAGCAATATAGGTGATCATGCTTATAAGTTCCTTGAGGGAGGAAAGGGAACATTGTAGTCTTAGGTTGTCTAAATGTTGCCGATGATGATTTGTAGGCTCGGAGAGCATTGCGTGCTTTGAAGGGACTAGTCAGGCTGCAGGCACTAGTTAGAGGCTATAACGTGCGCAAGCAAGCACAAATGACAATGAAGTGCATGCAAGCATTAGTACGGGTGCAGGCAAGAGTTCGAGCTCGTAGGCTGCGGCTAACTGATGTTGAACAGATGCAAAAGAGATTGGATGAAGACGATGAAGAAAAAATACGAATGGAAGATGTAGAAAGAAAGCCGAAGACCCCATCGAAGAAATATGACCATTGGGACGGTGGACAGCAAAGCTCGGAGAAAATCATCGAAAGTGCTTCAAAGAAACATGATGCTGTAATGAGACGAGAAAGGGCCCTTGCTTATGCTTATAACTATCAGGTTAATGGTTAATCATAAGCACTTGAAAAACACATTGTTTATTGATTAAATGGTCATATAATTCACTTCTTGCAGCAGCAGCAGCAACAACTTCCCTTGCAACCGGTCCCCAATGGCAAGGATGTTGGTCACTATCTCAATGATCGTGAGAAGGCACAATGGGGTTGGAATTGGCTCGAGCATTGGATGTCATCGCAACCGTATCACGAACGTCAATTTGGTCTTCAAGAGGGTTCTTACACGACACTACCAACCAACACTGCGACCACAACCGTTACCGATGACATGTCTGAGAAAACCGTTGAAATGGACGTGGTGACGGCAATGGATTCAGGCTCGTACTCAACTCAGCAGCAGGTGCAATCAGGGTCCAGTAATGTACCAAGCTATATGGCCCCAACCCAATCTGCCAAAGCCAAGGTACGAAGTCAAGGGCCAGTGAAGCAGCAACGTGGACCATATGTACCCCAATGGAACCCATCAACAAAGAAATCCCCAGGTTGTGATTCATCAAGTTCAGGTGGAGGGACAACAGTCTACCAGCCCCCAAGGAGTCCTGGTCAAAAGAGTAACGGTGCTCGTGTACCCTCTCGACGTATCAGTGGCTGTAGCCCGGATGCTGGTGGAGGCGGCGGCGCTGGAGAAGATTGGAGGTTGTCTATTGGAAGTCATGGGTGGTGAAATGATTTTGGTTTATTTTGTGTTTCGAAAATGCCACTATAATGCGTGATGTGAACGGTTTTTGCTTGCTATTTATTCTCTTTCGTCCGTGTTAGTGATGTAATAAAGATAATAAAACCATAAACTCTTCGATGTTCAAGCTTTTATCATATGAAATTGTTACAATTTGTTACTTTTTCGTAGTTGAATTTTTAAAAGGATCAGTAGTTAAAATGATCAGTTAGTGATCGTGTACTTTACCGTTAATACTATGATGAGATGAGAGCTGACCGGTGGGGGTAATAATCAAAGTCAGAGTTCACGTGATTGACTGATCATGGATCTCATCGGGAAAGACGACTAGAATCAAACGCTGTCGCTTGATCTCTTAGTCTCCAGTCGCTATCGTAAATCTGCTTGTTTTCTATATAGTTGATCCAACTGTCAGTTCCGCAATTGCCATGTCAAGAATTTCTATACCATTATTGACGTGGCGAGATTCTATCGAGTACCCTCGTAAACAAATGAAGCAAAGAAATATCGGTAAAGAAATAAAGATACTATTCCCTTGAAGAATATTTTTTTATAATTATATAATTTTAATATTTTGTATTTCAAAATATTATTTATTTAAGTAAAATAATTATATGTTCTTCTCCCGCACAAACTCGATGCGGATTTTAATATAGGGATGTAAATTTATTCGAATTTGATCAAATTAAAATTAATTTGATATTTTAAATTAAAACTCTTATTAGGTGATTCGATTTGATATATTCGATCTAAATATACATAATTTATTTTTATTAAATAAAATAAAAATTTAATTAAAAATATAAAAATATATTATTACAATCATCTTAAATATATAATGAATAATTATAATATTATATAAGATCAAGTCTGATTTGTTCACCTTAAATTCAAATTCGATCTTATCCAACTATATACTAAAAAAATTCAATCTAATTTGATCCAAATTCAAATTTTTAAAATAAAAAATAATTTTACTAAATCAAATTCGAATAAATTTACATCCCTATTTGGAAGCCATACTTAACCTTCAAGATCACGGAATAGTTTTATGAGAATAGGTTTCCCTTGTGCTTTGTTGCAGGCCGAGCACAACCAACGTGTTTTCAGAGGAACAAACCTCATAGATAATATTTGGTCAAATTCTTTTCCTAGTTCTTACGTTATTTGGGTAATTTTTTTTGGTAAATTAAGAGTTATTCCTAACTAATCAACTCAACTTCTAAGGCCTGGGCCATCTTCCTGTAATCTCGAAATAGTATCCCCTGGAGGTTCTCGGCAGACTTTCCCTGCGAAATCATCCCTTCCAGATTTCTTGGACATTATGTCAGCTATTCCATTTGCTTCTCGTCGGATTTGTGTGAAAGAAACAGTCCAGTTTCTTCCTACCAGTTCACGTATGCGTTGGGGAATGATCGGTGATTCTGCCCCTTCTCCTCTTTTTGCTAAAAGTCGAAGAGCTTCTGCACTATCTGTCTCCAATATTACTTGTCTTTCTCCTATGTTCCATGCATGTGTTAATCCTTCGAATACTCCCCAAATCTCGGCTTCGACCACTGAACAGATGCCCACTGCTCTAGCATATCCAAGTATCCATTCTCCAATATTGTTCCTGATTATTCCTCCACATGTTGCATATCCATCTCTTGGGTTTCTTGCACCGTCCGAGTTAAATTTCATCCATCCATTCGGTGGTGGTTTCCATTTATTTTCTCCGGATTGCTTCAATGGTTCAATGTTACTCGTTTTGACCTTTGACTCTATTGCTCTAATGCCTTCCATCTGCATTCTTTTACCCTGCTCAAGAATGGTTTCTTTTCCCAGCTCATCCGGATTGAAAATACTCAGGTTCCGATGATTCCAGATAGACCATATGATTGATCCGAAAAGCAAATCCCAATCATTAGGATCTGTCAAGAAGTATTGTGGTTTCTCGAAATTAACCAACAGCCAATCTTTGTTGTTTTTGAAAGGAATTCATTAAGCTTCTCATGGCGTATGAGTTGTTTCCAGATTGCCAAAGCTGGTGTGCATGGTCGGAGTAGGTGTGTAAGTGTTTCTTCTTGTGAGCTGCAGACTCCACAAGCCGAGCTTGAACTCATATGTCTCCTTACTCCTCTTTATTTGCGAGTAATTTTTCACCTGCAACAAGCCACAGAAAATTTTTGACTCTTTGCAATCCTCGATACTTAGCTATGGTCTGCCAAAGTTTGTTTGTCGATTCTGGTTCATATCTTTGTTTGTCGATCCTGGTTCATATCCTATCCGAGTTTCATATGCTGAGAGAACGCTAAACTCTCTATTCAGGTTCCATTTCCAGCCGGGGCCATCTGCTGTGTTCACCTAAGTTGGTGTCATTGTGGCCGTTAAACGATAAACCACCTCTTGGGGTACTAGATGAGATATCAATAGCCATCTCCATTTACCTAGCTCGTCTGTCATTTCTGCTACCGTTACTTGGGGGAGGTTTGATGCTATGTTGGAGTTCAAGATATGGTTCCTTAATGGCCCGATGTCACTCAACCATGGAGTTCAAGATTTGGTATGCAATACTCGCGCCACAGTTGATTCGGGTGTAGAACTAGATTGAATGCAATTTTCATGAGGAATGCGTCATTTTGTTTTTCCAAGTGCTTGAAGCCTAAGCCACCGTTCGAGATCGGGGTACATACTTCGTTCCAGTTGGCTAAATTCACTCCAAGCTTTGTCTCCGATTTCCCCATATAAAATTCCTGATTATTTTTTTAATTTCTGAACACGTTCCTTTTGGAAGTTGCACTTGTTTGCATTAAATAGTAGGGGGTGGCTGAAAGTACGCATTTTGAGAGTGTTAATCGGCCCGTCAACGACAGACTCTTCGCCCCCCATCCATTAAGTTTATCCCTTACTCTTTGAGTAATGTATTGATAAGTTGCCTTAGTGACTCTCCCATGGAGCAGGGGTACTCTGCGGTACTTCCCTAAATTACCGACCTCTGCGAAGCCGCGTGAAGTGCTGATTTCTGCTCGGCATTGGCTGTCCACGTTTTTTGAAAACATGATGTTTGTTTTTGCGAGGCTTACCTTCTGTCCAGACGCACGACAAAATTCCTTAAGTATTTCTTCCATGTTTTTAATTTGGTCCATCGTTGCTTCCGCAAAGAGCATCATATCATCTGCGAAAAGGATATGTGAGATTGTAGGTCCTTTTCTTGTTGCGGAAGACGATATCGGATAGAGCAAAATCGCAATTGATAATTTAAGAAAATAAAAATAAAGATAAAGAAGACACAAAATTTACGTGAAAAACCCCTAAATAATATAGGGTAAAAACCACGGTAACGGTAGAATAATTTTACTATGAGAAAATAGGAATTACAACCTCTCTCGATCTACCAAGGAGAAAACAATGATAATTCTCTCTTAATAAAAAAGAGAAAATAACTCTCAAGAAACTCTCTAAATTCTCTCTAGTATTGGAAGAAAGCTAGAATGTTTTGGGATGGTTTTGAAGCTAAATGAGCTAGGTATTTATAGTTGAAGCTTAAGGACTAATTTGTAAATACCCTAAATTACAATGACTAAATGTGCATTTCTACCATTGCTAATTTTCAACACAAAGCCACCATTTTTGACATTTTCCATTCGATGCATTAATTGCACCGAAATGGCTTGACTTTCAACAATCTCCCACTTGAAGATTTGATTGGAACAATCATATCTTCACACCATTCTTTCTACCTTGTACCTTCATGTTGCTTACGTTTCTGACAAGCCACAAGAGGATCGACACCAAGTAAGCTTATAAGCATTTATCACATTTGTCAAGAAATCTGCTATGTTCTCTTTGGTATGGATTTTCTGCATATCTACCGTCCCTTCTTCTACCTTTTCACGAATGAAATAGTATGTACTCGTATGTGTTTTGTTCTTGAATGAAATGTGGATTCCTTGCTAGATGCAAGGCGCTTTAACTATCACAAAACAGAGAGACATACTCTTGATTGTGCCCAAACTCCTCCAATAGCATCTTCAACCAAATTGCTTCTTTACTGGCTTGTGTAGCTGCTACATATTCTGCTTCTGTTGTGGACGTAGCCATAATTGACTGCAATTTTAAACTCAGCTTACAGCTCCACCAGCAATTTTGAACACATATCCTGTAGTAGATTTGCTTTTATCCAAATCCCCTGTATAGTCAGAATCTACATACCTATTGATTAGTAAATTTGATCCTCCGTAACATAATGCAATATTTGAGGTCCCTTTGATGTATCTCATGATCCTCTTTACTGTATTCCAATGCTCTTTGCCTGGATTCGCCATGTAACGACTAACCATCTCACTGCTTGTGCAATGTCTGGTCTTGTGCATATCATAACGAACATTAAACTTCCCACTGCTGATTTATACGATACTCGAGACATCTCCATCCTCTCTTCTTCACTGCTAGGACTCATACTGGAGGATAATTTGAAGTTAATAGGAAGAGGGGTAGAAATTGGCTTACAATCTTGCATGCTGAATCGTAACAAGATCTTCTTCAAGTAATTCTTTTGTGAAAGCCAAATCTTCCTATTACTTCTGTCTCGGTGAATTTGCATCCCTAGAATCTTGTTTGTTGATCCCAAGTCCTTCATTTCAAATTCCCTAGCCAGTTGTGCCTTCAATTATTCAATATGATCTTTGTTGGGTCCTGTAACCAACATGTCATCCACATACAACAACAATATAACAAAATCGTTATCACCAGACCTCTTGAAATAAGCACAAGGGTCTGCATTAAGTCTGTTGTATCCAAGGCACATAATAAATGAATCAAATCTCTTATACCAACACCTCGACGCCTGTTTTAGACCGTACAGAGATTTGTTCAACCTGCAAACCAAGTTCTTCTTTTCTTTTTCTTCAAAACCTTCAGGCTGGAGCATATAAATTTCTTCTTCAAGATTTCCATGAAGAAAAGTTATTTTAACATCTAGCTGCTCTAGATGTAAGTCAAATGTAGCACACATTGCCAAAACTACTCGAACTGTTGTTAGTCGAACCACATGAGAAAATATTTCATTGAAATCAATACCTTCTTTTTTAGCATATCCTTTGACCACCAGTCTTGCACGATACCTCTCAACTTGATCGTCACCAGTTCGCTTGATTTTGAAGACCCATTTGTTACCAATTGGCTTCCTTCCTTGTGGTAGTGGCACAAAATCCCATGTATTATTTTTATAAAGGGCTTCAATTTCTTCTTGCATCGCTATCATCCATAGTGAAGCATATGAACTGTTTATTGCCTCCTGATATATTGATGGCTCACCGTCCTCTGTTAAAAGACAGTATGCAATATTACATTCTATAACATAATCTGAGTGCCAATTGAGACGTCTTCTTACACGATCTGATTGACGAGTTGTTGGAGCTTCAGAACTCTCTAGTTCTTGTTCATCATGTGCTGGTTCTGCTTCAGAAGAATCTCCTTGTTCAAACTCCTTTTCCACATGTATCTGTATAGTCTCTGACTTTTCAGTGCTCATCATCTTCTTTTCTTTGTAGCTTATTTCTACAAAGATAACATCCCTGCTGATGATCACTTTACGGGCAGTGTGATCCCACAAGCGATACCCCTTTACACCATCAGCATACCCCAAGAATTTGCATTTCTTGGATTTTGGATCCAGCTTTGAAATTTCTTGGGAGTTGTACTTCTAAATACATGGAGGTTTGAATAATCAGCTGGTTTTCCAGTCCACATTCCATTGATGTCTTCAGCTCTATTGTAGTTGATGGAGCTCGATTCACTAAATAACTGGCGGTATTGACTGCTTCTGTCCAGAATGATTTTTCTAGGCTTGCATCCCTCAACATTGCTCTTGTTCTTTCTAACAATGTTCTATTCATCTGCTCTGCCACTCCATTTTGTTGAGGAGTGTTCTCCATTGTGAACTGTCTTTTGATGCCTTATTCCTGCAAAAGTCATCAAATTCTTCACTTGTGTATTCTCCTCTATTATCTGTTCTGAAACACTTGATCTTATTTCCAGAATCAAGTTCCACCCGCGCTTTGAACTTTTTGAAAGTTGAAAACACATATGACTTATACTTAATAGGGCACACCCAACATCTCATGGAGTAGTCATCAATAAATGAGACAAAGTATTTTGCTCCGCCTAAGGATATAAATGGTGATTGCCATACGTCAGAGTGAACCTATTCTAGAACACTTTTGCCTCTAGAATTTGATGTGATGAATTTCAACCGGTACTGCTTGTTATGTAATGCTCAGACAAAGGAAGTGATACCTTTGTTAAGCCTGGAAGTAGTTTTTGCTCCACAAGGACTTTTATTCCTTGTTCTGACATGTTCCAAGTTTCTGATGCCATATCATTGCAGAATCTGAACTACATGAGGTAACAGAGGCATCTACTTCTAGCAAAGTCTCTCCCTTCAGTATGTACAAGTTTACAGCTATCTTTTCGCCTTTCAGCACCACAAGCGCTCCACGGAACACCTTCATGATTCCTTTCCGTGTTTCAACCTTTCTTGCATTATTATCCAACAATCCATAGGATAATAAATTTTTCTTCAGACCTTTCACGTGCCACACATCTCAAACAACTTTAATTGTTTCATCATACATCTTCAATTTGATGGTTCATACGCCAATGATCTCTAAGGCATGATCATTGCAACTATACACAGATACTCCTGAGACATGTTCATAATGATGGAGCCATTCTCTTCTTGAGGTAATGTGATATGTTGCTCTTGAATCAATGAGCCATATATCTGCAAATCTTTTTCTGCCTTCCATGGTGGTTGACGATTCACATCATAGAGCATCTCTATCATCTGAAGTGTTTGCGGTATTGCCTTGTGGATTGGATTTTTTATTTAGACTCCAACAATCCTTCTTCAATTGACCCTTCTTTCCACAGTTGTAACACTTTAAATTATTCCTGCTCCTCGACTTTGATCTACCATGTTTGTGACTGCTGCTTTGGCCACGTTCTGTTTATCCCCTCTCATCGTTGTCAACGCTTCTGCTTGTTGCATATTTACTTGTCTGTCTTCCTTGTTCGTGCGCCGATTTTCTTCTTGTAGAATAGCAGCTGCAACGTCATCGAAGACTAGACTGGTGGCATTACTGTTTGTCAAGTTGATGACAAGTTGATTATACGAATCAGGTAGACTTTGAAGTAGAAGTTCAACACGTTCTTGTTCTCCTATTTTACATCTTAAGGATGTAAGCTGAGAAAATAACGTGTTTAATGTGTTTAAGTGCTCTGTCACTGAAGTAGATTCTGGTATACGGAGAGTGTACAATTTTATCTTAAGGAAAATTTTATTGTGCAGCGATGTGGCCTTGTACAGTTTGGTGAGATGATCCCATATCTCCTTAGCTGTCTTTTTTTCCTCGATGCTTGACAATACTTCATCTGCTAATGCTAGATGAAAGTTTGCCATAGGATTCCCGTCCATTTCGATCCATTTTTTGTCATATGTGAAATCCACCGGCCTTTCACTGATAGTGCTAGACATCCGTCTTTCCTCAGATGACCTTCATCTTCAATTTCCACAATGAGAAATTTCCCCCATTGAAATTTTCAATATCAAATTTCGTTGCCATAGCTTCTATTACAGATAGCTCCCACTATTTCACTATCGTGAATAGTTCTCTGGAACCTTCAAAGAATGGGTAATACTTCTTACTTTCTTATGTTGGAGGATCCACCTTTTGGTGGCAACCAAAAAGACAATAAGCAGATATTACACACTCAAATCTAGCTCGGATACCAATTGTTGCGGAAGACAACTATCAGATAGAGCAAAATCGCAACTGATAATTTGAGAAAATAAAAATAAAGATAAATAAGACACAAAATTTACGAGGAAAACCCTAAATAATATAGGGTAAAAAGCACGGGTAACGATAGAAGAATTTCACTATGAGAAAATAGGAATTACAACCTCTCTCGATCTACCAAGGAGAAAAGAATGATAATTCTCTCTTGATAAGAAGAGAAAATAACTCTCAAGAAACTCTCTAAATTCTCTCTAGTATTGGAAGAAAGCTAGAATGCTTTGGGATGGTTTTGAAGTTAAATGAGCTAGGGTATTTATAGTTGAAGTTTAAGGACTAATTTGTAAATACCCTAAATTACAATGACTAAATGTGAATTTCTACCATTGCTAATTTTCAACACAAAGCCACCCTTTTTGACATTTGCCATTCGGTGCATTAATTGCACTTAAATGGCCTGACTTTCAACATTTCTACTAGGTGAACAGATTTCCAGGTTTGATCCTTGATACTCTTTTGGATTGCATGCGTTAATCGTTCCATACATAGGACAAATAAGTATGTTGACAAGGGAATGCCTTGTCGTATGCCCCTAGTAGGCTGAAAAGGTTTTGATGCAGCCCCATTCCATAATATATATGTTGAGATCGACAAGACGCATCACATGATCAATCTTCGAATATTATCTGATATTCTAATGTCTTAAAGCGTGTCGTCGATAAAGGACCATTCTAGACGATCATATGCTTTTTCTAAGTCGATTTTGATAGCCATTAATCATTTGTTACCTTTTTTTTAATCTCATCGAATGCATGATTTCTTGTGCTACAATGATTTTTTTGTTATCGATCGTCCTAAAACAAAGCTAGTTTGGTTTTGAGACACCCATGTAGGGAGGAATGGTTTCAGGCGATTGACGATGTGTTTAGTCACAACTTTGTATAGCACTGAACAGAGGCTAATTGGTCTGAACTGGGTGATTAATTCCTGGCTACGAACTTTGGGAATTAGCACCACTAATGTGCGGCTTAGAGAATCGTTAAAGTCTCATCCTGTAAAAATTTCTTTCACAAATCTGCATATGCTGCTCCCCACTGTCGCCCAGTTTTGTTGATAGAAGAAAGCATGGAAACCATCCACTCATAGCGCTTTCAATGGCCCATTCTCGCAAACAACCTGTTTGATTTCTTCATTGGATATCGTACGATTGATCTCTCTAGTGAAGCTGCAGGCATGTGAGGAAAACATCCACGAATTTTGTAGTTGGAACTGTCTACTCGGAGCTAGTAAATAACTCCTTGTAGAATTCCACGGCCATTGCTCGGAGTTGTTCTTGGATTGAACACTAATTTCCACTGTTTGTTTTAAGGGCATAATGTATTTTGCGCGCCTTCGTTGCATGGGGCAGGCATGAAAGAATTTCTTATTTCTATCTTCATTCAGAATCCATTTTTGTCTTGATTTTTGTAGCCATAGGCTCTCCTCTTGTTCTAGTACTTTATCCAACTCTAATCGTAGTTCAGACTCCAACTGTATTAACCTATCAGAGTGTGCTCGTTGAAGTACTTTGTCTCTTCCTCGAATCCTAACTAATAGTATATTCTTTCGTTTCCCAAATGCCCGAAGATTGTGTCTTTCCAAAAAATAACTTTGCTCTTGAAGGTTTCTATATTGGTCAGGATGTCTTGATTGTCATCTCAAGATTTTTCACATGATCCGGGAACGCTGGATGCTCTTTCCAGGCTACTAGAAAGCGAATCGGTCTTTTGATTTGTTGTTTTCCATCACTGGTTCGTAGAACAAGATAAGGCAATGGTCCGAGCCTATGTGATCTAGGAGTGCGACTAAAGATAGAGGGGACTTCCTGGCCAATCCTTCATTGAACATGCATCGGTCCAAACGTTTCCACATACCACCTGTTTTCCAAGTATAGGTCGCATCTCTATATTCGATTTCAGCAAGCTCAGTTTCGATAATGTATTCTTGGAATAGTTTGTTGGCTCTAAGCCTCTGATTGATCCACCTTTACGTTCCTCGTATCGCAGGGTGACATTGAAGTCACCCTCTGGTAACCATGCTTCGCTGTTACTGGGATTAAGACTTGAAATCATCTTTCAAACTTCTTTTCGTATAGTCGCATAAGGGCTTGCGCAGACAGTTGTGAAGAACAACCAATTAGATTCACCTTCTCTTGAGCTTGGTCGTGAATGAATTGGGACAAGATGTTTAAGATATTAATTTATATGGATTTTTCCATAATAACCAAATTCATTCGCTAAATCCGACTGCTTCAGTTCGAAATGAATTCGAGTAATCCAGTTTCGAAATTACCTTGTCTGCTTTCTCTCCGCTCGTTCTTATTTCAAGAAGAGTCACCATCTTTGGTTTATGAGTTCTACACAACTCTCTAAAGTGTCTTTGAAAAGTGGGGTTGGCTACCCCTTGAAAATTCCAAAGTAAAAACTGTTGAAGTTAGGCTTTTAGTTATTTTACTGGTTTGTTAATAATCCCTATTTGATAGGGTCATTAGTTTGATTTGATTTGATTTAGTCTTCCAACCACTTACCACGTTTGTTATCACATTTGTAGGATCTGAAAACGTGGCTACATATTTATCTTTCAGTTGTTTTGTAAAGGTTTATAAATAGTCAAGCCTGATCTTAAATCGAATAAGAAGTTATTCTCCCAAAAGGTTGTGTATTTCTGATTTGCAATCTAAAACTTTACATCTGGTATCAGAGCAAAGTGTGAGAAACTGCAGTTTTCTTGAGTAAGTAAGAGATCAGAAAAAAGGGAAGAATAGAGAAGCGTAAAGAGAGGTCCAGATATGACTACGGAGGGAAGTTATATTAAACCTGAAACTCTCAAGTTCGATGGTCACTATACCATTGGGCCATGCTCATGGAGAATTTTATCCGATCAAATGAGTACTAGACCTTGGTGGAGAATGGTATTCCAATAATATCAGAGGGAACAGAACCTACAGAGGCACAACGCAAAGCTGTTGATGATCAAACGTTAAAGGATTTGAAGTTAAAAAACTATCTATTTCAAGCTATATATAGAACAATTATGGATACCATCTTGAATAAAGAGATTACGAAAGGAATTTGGGACTCGATGAAGCAAAAATACCAAGGTTCTACCAAGGTTAAGCGAGTAATTACAGGCTCTTCGAAAGGAGTATGAAATTTTACAGATGAAAGAAGGTGAAACTGTTGATGAATACTTTGCTAGAATACTCACCATTGTCAACAATATGAAGGCGCATGGTGAAAGGATGGACCAAAGACTGTTGTTGAGAAAATTCTCAGATCGACGACCTCCAAATTTGATTATGTTGTTTGCTCAATCGAAGAGTCCAATAATCTTGAAACCATGACCATAGATGAACTGCAAAGCAACCTGTTTTTGCATGAGTAGAGAATGCGAGGCCACAAAGAAGAGGAACATGTTCTAAAAGTCACAAATACAGAGAAGGCTGAAGGAAAAGAAGAGTACAATTTTGTAGGAACAGAAAATCTTGTGGAGGCTCTCGAGGAAGAGGTCGAGGCCGAGGAAGACAAATGTTCAACAAAGCTCTAGTTGAATGCTACAAATGTCATAAGATGGGGCATTTTCAATATGAATGCCCTAGTTGGGAGAAAAGAGCTAACTACACTGAGCTTGATGAGGAAGAAGAAATGTTACTAATGACGTATGTAAAAACTCACAGTGCAAAAAGAAAAGAATTATGGTTTCTCGACTCAGGGTGCAACAACCAAATGAGCGGCAATAAAGACTGGTTTTCAGATCTTGATGAGTAATACATAAATACAGTCAAGTTGGGGAACAACTCTAGGATGAAGTCGTCAGAAAGGGAAATATAAGGTTGTAGATTGGAGGCATCACATAGGTCATAACTAAAGTCTACTATGTTCCAGAATTGAAGAATAATTTGTTGAGCATTGGACAATTACAGGAGAAAGAGCTTACGATTATGATTCAGAATGGGAAATCTAAAATTTATCATTCAAAAAGGGGGTTGATCATGCACACTGATTGACCACAAATCGAATGTTTGTTCTACTTGCTAGAATGATGCATGAGTTGTCTACATGTTTTCAAACTATTACAGAGATAAATCTCACTTGTGGAATTATAGATATAGACACTTAAGCTTTAAGGGTTTGAGAACCCTTCTTTACAAAAAGATGGTAGATGGTTTGCCTCAGCTAAGAGCACATTCGAAGTTGTGCATTGATTGCCTAAAAGGAAAACAACATAGAGATGCAATTCCCAAGAAGAGTTTATGGAGGGCCTCAAAAAGGTTGCAGTTGGTGCATGCTGATATATGCGGTCCAATCACTCCTATTTCAAATAGCAATATGTGGTATGTGTTATGTTTTATTGATGACTTTAGCCGAAAAACTTGGATGTATTTCTTACGTGAGAAGTCAGAGGCATTTGGTTGTTTTAAAAAAATTCAAGAATTGTGTTGAGAGAGAGATTGGGGAACATATTTGTTGTTTACGAACTGATAGAGGTGAGAGTTCACATCTCATGATTTTAATGAGTTTTACAAAATGAATAGGATCAAGAGACAATTAACAACAAACTACACTTCTCAGTAAAATGGAGTTGCTGAGAGGAAGAACAGAACGATGATGAATATGGTATGCAACATGCTTTCTGAAAAGCATATTCCTAAGACCTTTTGGCCTGAGGCAGTCAATTAGACAGTGCATGTACTCAATCGTTCTCCAACACTTGCAGTGAAAGATATGACTCCCCAAGAGGCATGGAGTGGGGAAACGCCTAAAGTTGATTACTTTAGATTCTTTGGATTCCTGGCACATGTTCACATTCCTGATAGTAAAAGAACGAAGTTGGATCATAAAAGCTTTGAGTGCATTCTATTGGGGATAAGTGAAGAGTCGAAGGCCTACAGGTTATACGATCCCATTTCCAAGAAAGTTGTGATCAGTCGGGACGTGATTTTTGAGGAAGACAAGAGATGAATTGGGTCGAGGCTAGTGGAGATGCAAGTTTGAAAAATCTCGAATGGGGTGATGATGATAAGAGTGCTCAAAGTAAAGAAGAATGAGGGGAAGAAGCTGTTGCAGATAATGGAGGTATGTAGAGTTTGTCTTATGCGAAACATTAGAATCTCCACTAATATCAGAATCTGCAGAAACACCAGCATATAGTTCACCGAGTTCGGATGAAGGGAGAGCAAGAAGACGTCCTTCCTAGATGGAGGATTATACAAGTGGAGAGGGGTTGTCTAGAGATAAAGGTGGAAATAATTTAGTTATGTTTACATGCAGTGATCCAACCATAATTGAGGAAGCATCTAAGGTTGCGAAATGGAGGGTTGCAATGGATCTGGAAATAGAATCAATTTCAAAGAACAATACTTGGGAGCTGACAGATTTGCCGGGTGAGGCTAAGAAGATTGGAGTCAAATGGATTTTCAAAACAAAGCTCAATTCAAATGGTAAAGCTGATAAGTGTAAGGCTCGACTAGTGGCCAAGGGATACGTTCAACAACATGAAATTGATTATACTGAAGTTTTTGCTCCAGTTGCTAGATTAGACACAGTTCGCATGGTTGTTGCTCTAGCTGCCCAAAATGGATGGAGCATATTTCAGCTAGATGTGAAGAGTGATTTCTTGCACGATGAACTGAGTGAGGATGTGTTTGTTGAGAAGCCTCAAGGATATGAAAAGAAGGGACAAGAGCACAAGGTGTATAAGCTAAAAAAGGCACTGTACGGGTTGAAGCAAGCCCCCCGAGCTTGGTATAGCAAGATTGAAGCATACTTTGTCAGAGAAGGTTTTGAAAAGTGTGAATATGAACACACATTGTTCGTTAAATCAAAGGAGGAATGTAGATTTTTAATTGTCAGCTTGTATGTTGATGATCTAATTTATACGGGCAACGATAAGAGCATGTTCGATGATTTCAAAACTTCTATTATGCACGAGTTTGATATGTCTGATTTGGGGAAGATGAGATATTTTCTAGGAATAGAAGTACAACATAATGATGATGGTGTGTATCTAAGTCAGGAGAAATATGCTCGAGAAGTGCTAGAAAAGTTTGGAATGGATAAGAGCAATCCTGTAAAAAATCCTATAGTCCCTGGTTCTAAGTTGACACGGGATGAAGGAGGAGTGAGAGTTGATGCCACTCTGTTCAAACAAGTTGTTGGAAGCCTGATGTACTTGACTTCAACCAGACATGATCTCATGTATTAAGTGAGTTTAATTAGCAGGTACATGGAGAGTCCCATTGAAATGCATTGGCAAACAACAAAAAGGATACTTCGATACGTGAGAGAGACTATGGATCTTGGAATTCTGTATAAGAAATAAGGGAACAAGGAGCTAATGGCCTACATGGATAGTGATTATGCAGGGGATATTGACGACAGGAAAAGTACATTAGGGTATGTCTTTAAGCTTAACTTTGGCGTTGTGGCGTGGTCCTCAAAGAAACAACCAGTTGTCATCCTTTCGACGATTGAAGCTGAGTTCATAGCAGTAGCTAGTTGTGCATGTCAAAGTTTTTGGATGAAAAGAGTACTAGAAAAATTGGGGCAGGTTCAAAACAAGTGCACAACATTATTCGGTGACAATAGCTCGACAATTAATCTCTCCAAAAATCCAGTGATGCATAGGAGGAGTAAACACATTGATGTTCGATTTCACTTCCTTCGTGATCTCTCAAAGGATGGAATGGTGAAGCTGGTGTACTGCAGTTCACAAGAGCAAGTGGCAGATATCATGACCAAACCTATCAAGCTCGATGTCTTCTTAAAGCTCCGAAATTTGCTTGGAGTCTCTAGTGTTCATGTTGTAAACTGAATGCAAAATGCAATCAGTTTAAGGGAGAGTGTTGAAGTTAGGCTTTTAGTTTTTTTACTGGTTTGTTAATAATCCCTATTTGATAGGGTCATTAGTTTGATTTGATTTGATTTAGTCTTCCAACCACTTACCACGTTTGTTACCATGTTTGTAGGATCTGAACATGTGACTACATATTTATCTTTCAGTTGTTTTGTAAAGGCTTATAAATAGTCAAGCCTGATCTTAAATCGAATAAGAAGTTATTCTCCCAAAAGCTTGTGTATTTCTGATTTACAGTTTAAAACTTTACAAAAACTTGATCATTATAAACGTCGTTGATAATGTTAGAGCACCTTTATTGGCTCAAAGGGATCGTCTCGACCTCTTGTATCCTAACATCGACCAATCCTTCCTGTTTTGTCAGGCTGGTAATGTTCTCCGCTTCTAAGTTTTCTTCTTTTTGATTTGGCACAATATTTCCACCATCTAAGGTAGGTACCAACTGGTTTCCCTTATCTTTAAGATTCACAATGGTATCCGCTCCTGGATCAATAGATTGTATCCAGTCTGTTAAAATAGTTCTTGGAGGTGGACGGAACTCCTTTGCGTGCCATTAAATTACCTGATTTTGGCTTATCTCCTTGGTGCATATTCCTTTGCATGAATCTACCGCGACCTGTTCCCCTTGTTTCTTCTCCAATGGTCATTGCCAAATGTTGACCTTGTCCATAGTTGATGCTGTGCAATGTAAATTGGGGTTCTTTGGTATTATCCGTCACCATAACCACACGTAGGTCAGACTTGGTGTTAGCTTGATTATTAGCTTTAGTTTGGTCCCGGGTCTTATTTCCTTTAGGTTCTGTACTTTGCTTGGCCATTTGATTGTCTTTATGCTGTCCTATTTGATGTTTACCTCCTTTCTCCTTTGCATGTGTAGTTCCTGTAGAATTTGACGGTAACTCTTGTCCCATTGTTGTTGTCTCCTCTGAGTTGTTTTCCTCCTCAATTATTTCCAATGCTTGGTACCTGGAGACCGTGCGGTTATCTTCTGGTCTTGTGTTTTTGTTGGGGGTTGTTTCTGTCCGATAAACTATACTTATATAAACTATATATATTAACTAAATAAATTATATAGTTAATATATAAACTATATTTATAAACTAATATACTATATAAATTATATATAAACTATATATAAATTGTATAGTTTATATTTATATACTATATATAATCATAAATTATATATACTATGTATAAATTATATAGTTTATTAATATAAACTATATATAAACCATATATACTATGTGTAAACTATATATATAAGTTATATATACTATATACTATAGTTTATATATATATATACACATATATAATATAAGTGTATATGATATGATATGATATGATATGATATGATATAATATATATATATATATATATATATTATAAGTCTGAAGTACATATACATAGGACTAAATTAAACAAGTATAAAAAAAAATATATAAAGTGTATATATATATATATATATATATATATATATATATATAAGTATAAAGTATATATGCGTAGGACTAAATTAAATAAATACAAAATTCCAAGCTGAAATTAAAAGTAATTAAAATAAGATAAAGGATTAAATTAAAATAATTTAAACTTAAGAGACAAAACTATCGTCTCTATAGAAGCACGGGCCTAGAAGCCCGAATTAAAATGTAATATAAATACCATTTTTTTTAATGATTTTCAATTTTAATTTTCTCATTTTTTGAATTCTCTCTCTAAATTATTTCTCTCGAAAAATCCTCTCCCCCACTAGAAAAACATATTTTTCCGAATTTCAAATTTTTTTAGATCAAACCCCTAAAACTCATCCGTGTTCTTCATTTGTTCTTTAAAAAAAAAAAGCATGTTGATCCAAAAAAAATAAAAACTTTCATTCTTTTTTGTGTTTTTTGGATCAAAACACAAATTCCTTCATCAATTCTTCGTTATTTTTTTTTATCCAAAACAACATAAAAAATCGTTCCTTTTTTTTTATTTTTTTAGATCTAACCCAGAAAATAAACATTGTTTATTTGGGGGGAAATCTCTGGAATCCTCCACCTCTTCTACTCCTCATCTTCGAAAAAACATCAAAAATCGTTCTTTTCTTTTTTTTAGATCTAACCCAGAAAATAAACATTGTTCATCCGAAAAAAAATGTCCATCCCAAAAAATTTCTGACTCTTTACCTACTATTTATGACTACTCATCTTCTTGACTCCCCATCTTTTGTTCTTAGCTACTTTCATTTTTTTCAATCGAATCCTTTCATTTTTAGGGTTCGATGGATTATCATTTGTATAAGCTAAATTTCCTAAGTAAAAAGACATGTTTTTTCCTTTTTCTTTTCTATTTTTAAGGTTCTGAGAAATAAATAATCAACTTTTTTTCTCATATAGAAGATCTATAAAGATATCAAAATAAGCAACCACCACAAGGAGGTAAAAAACCATAATGTTTTATTTTTTTATTTGATTTTTGTTTTCTGTTTTTTATATGTGTCAAAAAAATTATATTTTTTTTTTATATTTTATTTTGTATTTGTTTTGTATGATTTATTATTTATTTTGTATTTTGTATTTTTATTTTGTATTTTTTATTTCTTTTCGTTTTCTGTTTTTTAGTAGTATGTTTTATTTTCTGTTATATGTTTTCTGTTATTTACTATTTGTTTTGTATTATTCATTTGTAATTCTGAGTTGTTATGTAAAAATGTAATTCAGGGCTATTATGGAATCCGATTCAAGTTGTTTGTGATGTGAGTCAGTTTGGTTTAACTAAATTGGCCTATTGATTCAATTGATTTAATTGGATAGTTCAATCTTATTAAAAAATAGAAAACATAAATTAATAAAACAATGAAAATGCTCTAAATTGAAGTTTAAGCCTTTGAACCAATCAATTCCAAAATTTATCAATTGGCATAAAACAATAACATTACATAAAAGTTATACGGGAAATATTGAATTCAACTAAAATTAATAAAATCTCAAGTAGAACACAAAGTAATGCAGGAACATAAACTTAAAAGAAAATAAAACGTGGAAAAATATACAATATGGTTATCAATTTATTATATTTGTTGAAATTATGTACATAATTTAAAAAATACAAATATGTTACTTAAAATTTCTTAGATATTTGTAAACCTAAAATAATTAAAGAAATTTGCTCTTTTTATTTGCTTTTCGTTTTATGTTTTTTATATATATCTTATGTTCTAACAAATGATTATTTGTTTTTTTATTTTTTTCTGGTATTCATCAATTTATTTTTATTTGTTTTTATTTTTTAGGGTTGTAACTAACAAATGACTATTTTTTTCATACAGGGGACCTACAAAGAGATCAAAATGATCAACAATCCGAAAGAGGTAAAAAATCACTATTTATTATTTGTTTTTTATTTGCTAATTATTTTCTATTTTTATATGTTTTCTATTTTCTATTTTTTTAATTTTATATGTTTTTAATTTTATGTTTTCTTTTTGTTTTCTGTTTTTATTTGTTTTCTATATTCATTATATGTTTTTATTTTATGTTTTTTATTTTTTGTTTTCCATTTATTTTTATTTGTTTTATGTTTTTTATAAGTTAAATAATTTTTCTTCTTTTTTATTTGTTTTTTATTAGATGATTCTTATATTAATTTGAAGGACTTTGAATTAGCTGATTCTTATATTGTTTTATGTTTTTATTTGTTGATGTGAAGGATATTAGTTGATTCTTATGTTAATGTGAATGATATTAATTGATTCTTATATTGTTTTATGTTTTTAGTTGTTGATGTGAAGGATAATAGATGATTATTAATGTTAATATGAATGATATTAGTTGATTCTTATGTTAAATGTGAAGAACTCTGAATTACTCGATTCTTATATTATTTTCTGTTTTTTATTTTTTATTTTCTATTTTGTTTCTTTTTTTATTTGTTTTATGTTATGTTATGTATTTATTATTTTATGTTATTTATTTGTTTTTTTATGTTTGTTGTTTCAACAAATGATTATTATTTTTTTGTTTGAAGAGGATTTTAATAATCAGCAGTATGTAGCAGTTGATAACATTATTTCCCTAAGAGTAAGGCTTCATCAGAATTTGGGAGAATAACTTCTCATGTTTGAGACCATTATACTTTTTTCAAGTCTCCCGAAGATGGTCTTTATGCCCAATGTAAGTATTACAAAATCAAAAGGTATAAAGTTGATTCTTATATTGGTACATCTAACCCTAAAAGGCATATTGATAAATGTCAAGCTTATAAGGATTTCCTGGCTGAAAATCCTAATATGGCAAGTTCTTTTGATCAAAATAGATATTGTGAATTGTTTGTTGAGGCCATTCTATGTCATGGTTATGCTTTGTGTATGGTTGAGCATGATAAACTTAGGGTTTTGCATCATTACCTTAATGTTAATGTGAAGGATATTTCGAGGTATACTATTACTATGTTTTACATGTTACAGCATGAAAAGCAAAAGAAGTAATTACTTGATTCAATGTTTTCTGTTTCAAGTCGAATCTATTTTACATGTGATGAATGGTCTGCTTGCACTTCATGTTCTTATTTTGCTCTCACTGCATAATATGTTGATAATAATTGGACACTTCAGGTCTAAAATATTGATTTTTGTCATTTTCTCCACCACATGATGTTGAGTTAATTTTTAAGTTTGTGAAACAAAATGATATACGAGTGGGGTCTTGAAAGAAAAACTTTACCATAACTCTTGACAATGCTTCTACAAATGATAAAATGGTTAAAAGGAATAGAGAAGATTTGCATGCTATTTCTCCTCTTCCATGAAATGGTAAATATTTTCATGTAAGGTGTGTTGCCCACATTTTGAACTTGGTAGTTCAAAAAGGTTTGAAGGTAATTAATTCTTCTGTTATTAAGTTACGAGAAATTGTTAAGTTTATTGATTATTCTGATTCTCGACTTTGTGCTTTTGAATTAGCTTTTAAAGATTGTGAATCTTCTTTTCGTGGTAAATTATTACTAGATGTTCCTACTCGATAGAATTCTACTTATTTAATGATTCATAGGGCACTTGATGCTACATTAGCCATTAATTTGTTTATGAATAGGGAAATGACGTGGCTATTACTGAGTATGAGTGGAAATTTGTTCAAATAATTTGTGATTTTCTTGAGACATTTTATGAAAATCTGTTCTTTGGGTCTAAGTACCCCAATTCTAACTTTTATTTGTCTAATGTTTTTGCAATTGAAAAGTTGTTGTGTGATGTTCACAATGGTTCTTGTTAAGGTATTTCTACAATGGAAAGACCCATGCTTGAATTATATGAGAAATATTGATCTGATCACTCATTGATTTTGTCTATTGATATTTTACTTGATCCTCTATATAAATTACAACTCTTGAAGGAGTTGTACAATGTTCTTTATGTAGAGGACGATGTGTTAAGTTAATCGATCGATGGAGTTGGCTAAGAGAGGGGTGAATTGGCAAATAAAAATTTCGGTGGAAGCTTTGCAGAAAATTGAAAAGATTTGCACAACGATTTAGAGTGGTTCAACTTTCTCAACCAAAGTCTACGTCCACTACCTTAGCTATCCACACTAAGGATTTTCTACAAATTCACTAATTTGTCTTTCTTTTGAGGACAAAGAGTAACCTTACAAATCCCTCAAGAATTATACCCCAAATTCTTGAGAACACTCTCTCCCAAAGAGAATAATACAAATTTTGCAAACTTACAAGAAAATCCTCACAAGGCAAGATGTTTGCACAATTGTAGAACAAAGAAAGAACACTCAAGAATAATACAATTGAGCACAATAAGTGTTCTTGAAAGAAAAAATGAATATTAAATGAAATAGGCTTGAAAATGCTCAAACTTGAGGTTTGATGCTTTCTCTTTGATTCTCTCTTGATTCTTGTTGATTGTTGTTTCTTGTTATTGATCAATGGCTTCTAAGCTTGTTTAAATACACCTTCAAATGATTCTGAACGTTGGGGATGCTTAGTGGAGTCAATAGAGACGTTTAAGTGTGAAAACAATTAATTAAAGCAGTTGGGAGCGTTAGTGCATCGATGCATACCCATGGTGCATCGGTGCATCAGTGTAAAATTCAAATATTTTGACGTTGGACCCTTAGTGCATCGGTGCACTAAGAGTGCATCGATGCATCAAGTGCATTCGATGTTTCAAAATAGCCAGAGTGCATCGATGCATGGCTGGTGCATCGATGCATCAAATGCATTCGATGTTTAATTTGATTCATGGTGCATCGGTGCATCACTTTGAGAAATTGATTTTAGGCTTGATTTTGGTTCAAAATACTTTGTGAAAATTGTTTAAAAAATATATTAAGTATAAAACACAATATTACACATTTAGTAAGGTTTGAAATTGATCTTGAAAGACTTGGAGTAATATTTTGATATTCGATTAATTAAATCGAATATACTTAGAAAATCATTTGTAAAATCTTAAAATTCATTTAAACGTAATTTGTTATATCGAAACACAAAAATGTTTTCAACAATCTCCCCCTTTTTGATATAACAAAACATTTGTGTAATTTTAAGATTTTCTTTGAAAATAAATACTCCCCCTTACTTTAACACTTTTCCCCTTTAAAACATTTTAACACTTAAAATTTCTCCCCCTTTTTGTTAAATCAAAAAGACTTAAAAATCGATTTAAACAAGGTTTTGAAAAACATAGCCAATTGATTAAATATATATATATATAGCTTAACCTGCTAAGATCACAATCAAAAGAGAGATTAGCCATTAGTTTCATAATCAATATTCATAAACAAATGTGAAATGGCATAATTGGTCATATATATCTAATGATGCAAAAATAAGAAAATTCAACCAAATCAAATATATATATATATATATATATATTTATTTATTTATTAAGTTCAAAATTCAATCATCCAAACCATAACAAATTCAAGCATTTAACAATCCAAAACAAACAATCCAAAAACATCAAAATCAATCCAAGTTTTAGAAAATCAAGAAAGCATAACAAGGAAACAAATCTACTCCATCGGAGGATCGGGAGGAGGAGGATAATGAGCTCGAACTTCAAGAGTGAGAGCGTCCATTTGTTCACACATCTCCCACTGAAACTCAGTAATCTGAGACTCCATGGAGGCAAATCTCAGATCAAACGACTCCAAGAATGATCAAAAATATGGTGGAATTTGTTCTTATTGTCGTGTGCAGGCTCATCGTCTGGAACGTGATCGTCGATATCTTGCATAAGTTGTTGAAACTCAGGATCATCGTCAGCAGCTGGTGCCGGAGGAGGAGGAGGAGTACGAGAAGAGCTAGGAGCAGCTCGTGAAGAGCTAGCTCCCAGAGTTTGCTTACCGGGTCGAAATACCCAAAGATTGGTTTCCTCATCTTGTTTCCAATCCGCTTTCTTCAAGGAGGTAAGATTGATTTAATTTTGGAGTAGGATAGGATTGTCGAGAGAGATGTCTAGACCTAGTTTGATAAAGAGTTTACTCATAAGACATCCATAAATCATAAATCAATGTTTCGACATGTTTTGAAGGAACACTGTTTATGATGTCCACTAGTTGACTAAAAATAATGTGGGGTAGATTTATTTTGATCTTATTTTTAATACAGTGCATCCACCATAAATCCCTAGCACGAAGAGTGGAGTACCTACCTCCGGATGGTCTAAACCACCAAGAGATCATCAAATGAAGAAAACGATCGTGATGAGATCGTAGAGTACTAACACTAGAATTTGGAATATAGGGATATTCCACATTGTCATTCTCATTATATGACCCATCATCATCTAACCCAAAACAAAAAGCTATAGTCTCGGGGTCAATATTAATATATTGGCCTAAAAGATATGATCTAATGGCTATAGTCCCACATTGAGTTTCGTTTTGAATACATACCGCATTGGAATAGAAAATGCGGACTAACTGTTGATAAACGATAGGTTTGAGCTAAATCATTTTATCAAACTTCCAAGCTTTAAGAATCAGAAGGTATTCAAAGTCAATATCTATCATAGCTTGAAGAGAAGGAATACACTCTTCCCGAATTCTATAAGATTGAAAAGAATTTCTGTAGAGTACAATTCGTCTCTACGACGCTCAGACATGTTAAAACAAGATCCTAATAGAGATGTAGATGGAGGAGGAACGGGATTAGGAGGTTGGTTTGAATGAGAACGACTCGATGAAGTCCTAGGGCGTTTGGGATTTGACATGTTTTAAAGATTCGGAAAAGGAATGTAACTTGCAATTTAAAACACATGTATGCACAATAATCAATCCCAAAACTCAATTGAGTCCTCAATAATTCAAGGTTCTCTAAACTGAATCCTAATGGGAAAGGTTTTGAAAACTATTTGAAAACAATTTTTGTAAAAATCATAATATGTATAGTTTTTATGAAAACAAAATAATTAAATAAAAAACATCAAATTTAAAAATTAATTCAATTTTTTGATTTTTTTTCTTTTGAAAATTCAAAATTTTCTTTGAAAATTTGTGAGTGTTGATGAAATTGGTTGTATAATTTAGTTTGTAATCATCAAACAATCAATGCCCGATAAAATGTTCATCCTAGAACTAATTAAAACTAGTCCTAAGATTAGAATATGATAAAATAGAGGTTTTGAGAAAAATATCTTGAAAATTTTGGATTTGAGAGGAATGAGATGTTGTGTTGCACGATTTAATGATAGTAGCAGGATATAGAGAAGAAGTATAAAAGATTTCCGAACAAAACCGAAAGATTTGGAACAAATTTGAGATTAGGAGAGGGAGAGGAGGCGCACGGCTGAAAGAGTTTAGTTTTTAGGGTTTGAAACAAATGAGAAAATAAGCCTTATAAACCCTAAAACCCGACTGATGCATCGATGCATGGCCTTGTGCATCGATTCACATTCAAGGCGTGCATCAGTGCACCTTCATGGTGTATCGATGCACATTCAAGGATGCATCGATGCATGAAGCACAAAAATGTCAAAAAATTGTTTTAGACACTCAAAATGCTAAATTAATTAGCTCTAGTGGTATTGGTAACTCATATATTGAAAAATTAATCATGTTCAATCAATCAAATTAATCCTTAAACTACTTTTGAAATAAAATTAATTTTCATCAAGCAACATAAACTCCCCCTAACTAATAGCAAAGAATGCAATAAAAAACTATTATTATAAGCATTTTTCATTTATACTTAAAAGTGATAAAATTATTTTAATCACTAAGTGAAGATAGGTCAGCTAAACCTAATTCTCTCCTAAGTGTCCAAAATCTTTCCTTGTCTAAAGGTTTTGTAAAGATATCCGCTAATTGGTGCAAAGTATCAACAAATTCTAGAACTACATCTTCCTTAGCGACATGGTCTCTAATGAAGTGATGTCTAATTTCAATATGCTTAGTTCTAGAGTGTTGGATGGGATTTTTAGTGAGACAAATAGCACTAGTATTGTCACACTTGATAGGAATGGTACCTACTTTAATTCCATAATAAAAAAGTTGTTGTTTCATACATAAAACTTGTGCACAACAATTATCGGTTAAAATGTATTCCGCTTCAGTGGTAGATAATGCAATGCAATTTTGTTTCTTTGAAAACCAAGAAATCAACATATTTCCAAGAAATTGGAAACTATCGGAGGTGCTTTTCTTATCTAATTTGCATCCTCCATAATCCGCATCATAGAATGCATGCAAGCTAAAACTAGAGTCTCTAGGATACCAAAGTTCTAAACTAGGAGTGTCCTTAAGGTATCTAAAGATTCTCTTAACAGCTAGTAAATGTGATTCCTTAGGGCATGATTGAAATCTAGCACATAAGCAAACACTAAACATAATGTCCGGTCTACTTGCAGTTAGATAGAGAAAGAACCAATCATTGACCTATATAATTTAACATCCACACATTTACCTCCTTCATCCAAGTTTAAGCTTTGTAGAAGAGCTCATTGGAGTGTCATGAGGTTTTCCATTTTCCAGTCCAAACTTTTTGAGCATATTTTTGACGTATTTAGCTTGATTGATAAAGATGTCATCTTTTCTTTGGTTGATTTGGAGTCCCAAGAAAAATGAGAGCTCCCCCATCATGCTCATCTCGAATTCGCTTTGCATTAGCTTAGAAAATTCTTGGCAAAGAACATCATTAGTAGAACCAAATATTATATCATCAACATAAATTTGAACTAATAATAAATCTTTACCTTTATGCTTTAAAAACAATGTAGTGTCAACCTTCCCTTTTGAAAAACCTTTTTCAATTAAAAAGTTTGACAATATTTCATACCAAGCTCTAGGAGCTTGTTTTAAACCATAAAGTGCTTTTGTCAATTTAAGAACATGATCCAGAAATTTTGAATCTTTAAAACCTGGAGGTTGTTCCACATACACTTCTTCTTTAATAAAACCATTTAAAAATGCACTTTTAACATCCATTTGATATAATTTAAATTCATGAAAACATGCAAATGCTATTAACATTCTAATTGCTTCCATCCTAGCTATGGGAGCGTATGTTTCATCATAGTGTATGCCCTCTTCTTGAGTATACCCTTGAGCAACAAGTCTAGCCTTGTTTCTCACTATATTACCACTCTCTCATCAAGCTTATTCCTAAATACCCATCTAGTACCTACAGTAGATTTATTACTAGGCCTTTCAACTAATGTTCATACTTTACTTTTCTCAAATTGATTTAACTCTTCTTGTATAGCCATAATCCAATGTTCATCATTTAATGCTTCTTTAATATTCTTAGGCTCTATGCATGAGATAAATACAACATAATTACTAATATTTCTAAGAGAATATCAAGTTGTTACCCCTTTGGATGGATCACCTATGATCTCACCATCCTTGACATAGTTGTACTCTCTTGGGTAAGATACTTCCCTTTCTTTAATGGTTGGATTCTCGAGAGGATCATGAGTTTCCTCATCTTTCGTTTCTTCCTTTGATGATGGTTCTCCAACGTCATGTCTAACATCATTTGTATTTATAATACCTACATAATCATTCAAACAAGAATCTTTCTCGGAAGGGGATTATCATCGAAAAAACATGTATAAACTCTTCTACAACTAAAGTCTTTTATTAAATACTCGATAAGCTTTAGAATTTAAGGAATAATCCAAAAAAATTCCTTCATCACTTTTAGCATCAAATTTACCAAGATTGTCTTTACCGTTGTTTAAAACAAAACATTACATCTAAAAGGATGAAAATAGCTAATGTTAGGTTTTTATTTTTGAAAATTTCATATGGAGTTTTCTTTAAGATTTGCCTAATCATTACTCGATTTACAACATAACAAGCGGTATTTGTGGCTTCCGCCCAAAAATATTTTGGCAAATTGTTTTCACAAAGCATGGTTCTAGCCATTTCTTTTAAAGTTCGATTTTTCCTCTCAACAACTCCATTTTGTTGAGGGGTTCTAGGTGCTGAAAAATTATGGCTAATACCATTAGAATTACAAAAATCAGTAAATCCAAGATTTTCAAATTCAGTTCCATTATCACTCCTAACACTAGTTATAGAGTAACCTTTTTCGTTTTGGATTACTTTTGAAAACGTGATTAATTTTTCTAATGCTTCATCTTTAGTACTTAAGAATAGAACCCAAATATATCTAGAATAGTCATCTACTAAGACAAATGCATATTGTTTTCCACCCAAGCTAGTAGTCCTAGTTGGCCCAAAAAGATCTATATGGATCAATTATAATACTCTACTAGTTGATACATCATTAATGGATTTAAAAGAAATTTGCTTTGGTTTCCTTTAGCACAAGTCACAGATTTTATCATTATCAAATTTAAGCTTAGGCAACCTCGAACTAAATTTCCTTGAATTAGCCGTTGCAAAACACTCATACTAGCATGTCCTAGTCTCCTATGCCATAACCAACTATCATGCTCATCCTTAGCAACTAGGCATAAATTAGTCATATCAATATAGTCTAAATGCACCATGTATATGTTTCATATTCTATGACAAACAAGCATAATCCGATTAGATGCAATGACAAAACTTTATAACCATTAGTTTCAAACATGACATGAATCCTTTATCACATAATTGACTAATACTTAAGAGATTATGCTTAATCCATTCACATATAAAACATTTTAATTTGTATGGAAGAGGTATTACCTATGGTACTTATACCTTCGATGTGACCTTTTGAATTATCACCAAAAGTCACTTCTCCTCCATTTTTGGCGTTAAGCTCTATGAACCGGCTTTTGTCTCTGGTCATGTGTCTTGAGCTTCCACTATCAAGGTACATGAGTTGAATTTGTTTCCCGTGCCTTGTGGCAATGCTCATTTTCCTACAAACATAGATTAATTTCTAATTTTTGTACCCAAATTCTTTTGGGTCCATATTCATTAGTTTCCAAAATCCTAGTCCCCTTAGGTATTCATTTGTGTAGGATATCTTTATCTTTAGTAGTAATGAGTAATTTAGGAACCCATATACTTTTAACGATTTTTCCATTAGAGGTTCTTCGGGGACCTCTATGATTGTAGTTTTTAAACTTTTTCTAACAAAGTTGGATTTTGAATTTTCTCAATTTTCAAAATGTTTTGTTCCAACTTTATCAAAAGAAGCTTTAAGATCATCAATTTCTTTTGATGATCATCATTGACTTTTGAAAGTAAATTTTGTAAAACCAAATTTTTCTTTCAAACTCTTTTAGTTTGATTTGCAAATATTTGA